>NC_056741.1:103624676-103639676 GCF_019279795.1 Protopterus annectens
GGCAGTGTGTCTGTTTGACACAATAGTGAGAACCAGATCAAGTAGGTTTGCTCCTCTTCTCAGGGTATGAAAAATTTGTTCCAGGGCATTTGAGTTAACAAAGTCAAGGAACTTCTGTGCTTCCAAGTTATGGCTAGCATAAGTTTCCAAGTTGATGAAGGGATAATTGAAATTCCCCATAAACAGAGAGTTTGATAATATTTGTATTGTCTCCAGTTTGGTTAAGTAGGCTTCATGCATGTCATGTCCCATGGAGGGGGATCTACAACTGGCTATGACTTAAATGGGGCTCTTACCCACCATAACCTGAACTTGAAGTAACTCCATGGAGTTGTCTAATCTAACTACATGAGAGGTGAATTTATCGGTAATATAGATAGAAACACTGCCTCCTTTGGTTCTCACACATTTGTTTTGTGGTCTGAATGTGTGGAAGGCATTGTAGCCTTGCAAGGCCGGGGTACTCTCTGAGGCCTTGAACCAGGTTCCTGTGTCTGCACTACAGACACATATACATCTTCCAGTGATAAAAGTGTTTCCCGGGTGTGCATTTTTTAGTTTAAGCTCATAGTTTTTAGCAACATGACCCTTATCTTGTTATGATTGACAAATTTCACATCAGTAGAAAAGGCACTATGGGGGAGGCAAGAACTATTGCCAGCAGGTGAAAGTCTTGTAGTGCCAGGTGCAAACCGTCCCTGTCAAAGCAGCGAGGTTTGTCAACCATGTCATCCCAGGCTGACAGAAGCTGGACCTCCTTTAAATGACACCAACAACTGAGACAATTATTGATATCAATCATTTTTTTTTTGTTTACACTGTGGCATCATTCTAGGTGTGGGTAGTATGCTGCTTAAGGCTAGGGCCTACCTGCCTGGGACACATGCTCAGTGATCTCAATCATGTCTCTCTTCATATTGTCCAGTGAGGTAAGTCTCAGGTCATTCACTCCAACATGAACTAAGACACAGTCATAATGGTACTTGTTACTGAGAGACCCGTGTGTGTGATTTAATGAATCCTGGCACTGGACAGGCAGCTGACCTTGACTTTCTCCTTGTCCAACCTGGTGAGTGGGACAACCGTGTGTGTCAATAGGGATCTCCAATGACAAGAACATTTGGTTTTTGACCATTATGCCTTCCAAGCTTGGTAGGTGAGACACTGGTGTTACTATGCGTCATGGATGCTGTGGGAACTGTGTTAATTGTAGCAGTCTTGTGTTTTGTAGGTCTCTGGTGTTTCAGTAAGTTTTTTGAGAGAACCTACTGTATGTTTATTTTTGTGTTTGATGCATACTATGGGTTATGAGTAGTGGTACTATGTGCATGAGTAGTGGTGGATGGGTTGACAACCTCTTCAGTATTACTGTTTCGAGTGTGAGAGAGCATGGATTCAAGATTCTTGGTGTAGATACATCTCTCGCACTCTGCACTAGACTGTTATTAGGAGAGGGTGGTCAGTGCACATGAGACAGTTGTTACACTGCCGCAAGATACTCAAGTCAAAAAGGTTGTCAGGAAAAACAAGGGTAGTCCAACTGTCCATAATGCTAGGTTGAAGACAGTTATCACAAAGGGGGGCTTTTCAGGATTGATCAAGGAGTAGCTTAATGGATGGATATTTCTGCTGGGGATTTTTGCTGGTAGTTTAACAGGTTACAGCTCACTACCAATATTTGATTGACCAGAAACATATTAAGGATGAAGGCTACAGTAATGTGGTACAGCTGTATCTCAGAGAAAATTTGTTGAATTTATCTGTCCAGCTATGGTACACAATTGTGCAGCAGTGTGCAATGCTGTGTGATGCACAAACAAGGAGAAACCTATTCAAATGCAGGGCTTAAATATCAGAAGCTAAAGACTTGAAAAAAAAAACTTTAAAAAGGTTCAAAAGGACCAATGAGGATGCTTACTCTAAGCCCTAGACCAACCACCTTTCACAGACAGGTTCCAGTCAGCACACTACCCTGACTAGAGTGCAGAAAGGACCTTTCCAACAAAAGATGGGCTGTAAAATGTGCTCAGAACAAACAGCCAAAACAAACAGACCCAGATGCAGCAAAGCTGTATTGGAACAATGTTACAGCCACAAGCTGCCCTAGTTTTGGCAGGAAACACTAGAGAATGTTTAACACAGCAGAAAAATAGCAGTGAGTCACTAAAAAAAACATTTTAAATAGCAGGAAATCATCAAGGAGACTCTAAAGAATATTTTAAGTAGCTAACAAATCAGTTATTTTAACACTGCTTGGTGGGAAAACCAGAACAAGCTGAACAGATTGTTTTGCAACAGTGAAAACACCAGCAAATATTTTAAAAATGGTAAAAATTGCTTAAAGATATTTGCAGGCAGTGAAGAGGGAAACCAAATGGATTATTAGGATGCAGGCTGATAAAAGGACTGGGCTGAACGACAAAGTTATACTTAAGCCATTTTTGTTGGATAGACCCTTGCAGCACTAATGTTTTGTAGTTTTAAGAGTGTATGTTTAGTTAAAATAAAATTTGCTCTGTGCATATATATATTTTTACATAGTTTTCATAGATTCTCATATATACTCGGTTTGCTCATTTGCACTGTATTTTTTTCTTTTTTTCTTTATGTCTTTACAAAATGATTGCTGCTCTTTACATTGCTTAGGCAGAACTTTTTCACTATGTCTTGTTGTAATATAGTTAGATGTTTTTTAGTTTTCTATATGCATTTTATAAGTGTTTCATTATTTATGTGATTGCTCTATTATAATGCATTATATGCAACTGCTTAGATTATTATAGTTATGTATGTTAAAGATTTATTCCTTGCATTTTTATATCATGAGTTGTGCATCTTTACATTTCTATATGTCTTTTTGTTATGCAGTTGCTTTAAGATTTTTAGGAGTACTTAGGTGATTTGAATACTTGATTAGAATTAATTATGTGTTTTGAGGGAGAGTATATAATGTGATTAATTATTGCAGTGCATTGTTAAAAGTCAGAGGAAGCATCATTTTAGATGCAAAAGTGCTTACTTTATTAAAATATTCCTTTTATATATATCTGCCTTGGCCGTGTTTGCTGCCTCTTTTTATTTTTCTTTTACAGACACTAAAAACATTTTAAACAGCAGCAAGGAGACTCTAAAGAATATTTTAAACAGCTAACAAATCTATTATTTTAACACTGCTTGGTGGGAAAACCAGAACAAGCAGAACAGATAGCTGTGCAACAGTGAAAAACACCAGAAAATACTTAACAAACATTGAAAATAGCAAAACAAAATGTTAGTAAACAGAAAACAGCAATAAAATCTGATTTAACAGAGGGGTTGGGAGGGTGGGTGTTTGCCTTACAAACACAAAGTACAGGGTTTGAATCTCCCAGGGGATAATTGGCTAGGCTTAAAATGGCTCGCAAGGGCAGTTAGCCTAGTACAAATCTAGGGTTGTGAGGGTGGCCTAATGGTTAAGGTGTCTGCCTTATAAACACAAGGTGCAGGGTTCAAGTCTTGCAAGTGATAATTGGCTAGGCTTAAAATGCCTCGCAAGGGCAGTTAGCTTAATATTAATCTATAAACAGAAACAGTAAGCCAGACAATTGCAGTATAATGGAGTAGCTTAGTACACATAATTTACAGTATTTGGTGAAACCAGAACAAGTAGATTGCACCAGTGGATAGTACCAGCAAATAAACAGTAAAAGTAGCTAAAAGAGCTTAGCAAACAGTGGAAACAGCAATAAAATATAATTAACTGGCAAGATAAGGCAGACAATTGCAGTACAACAGTGTAGTTTAGTACACAGTAAGCCCCCACATGGGGGTGCAGGGGGTGTAGCCCCCCTGCTATAGATGTTTAATTTTGTGTTTTTTTGTTTTTTGTGGTTTTACTTCAGTTTTTGAACTTTTACAAGTTTGAACATATGGTCTCGGCCATATGTGGTTCGAACTTGTAAAAGTTCGATCGACTGAAGTAGACCCAGATATATATATATATATATATATATATATATATATATATATATATATATATATATATATATATATATGTGTAGCTAGCAATTTATAGATTTATATAGATATATATAATATATATATATATATATATACACACACACATATAGACAGACAGATAGGTACAGATTTATGGATATATGTATGTATTTATATATATATATATATATATATATATATATATATATATATATCCATACAGATATCTGGTTGTCTGTCTATTTATCTATCTACCTATCTATCTATCTAATCTATCTATAACATATATGTATATATAAACACCTCACTTTACACAGAACTAATTTTACCAGATCTGGTATTCAGTAAGAAAACAACTAAGCTTCAAAGAGAAAACCATTACTCAGAAATGGTAAAACAGAAAAAAAAGAAGAAGAAATAATAAAACTGGTAAAAAAAGATTTTTTAATGTTCTGTATGTAGGCTGCACCAATAAATTGGTTTTACTTATACTTCCTCAGTGGAAATCACAAGTAACAAATATGAAAAATCACATGACAAACACATACAAATTTAAAGCAACAATGAAACAAAATGGTAATTGAGACAGTCTATAGGCCTCAAACAAGCAAATATAAATTATAATAAAAACTGTGATGTCCAAAAGCAACAGAAGTGCAAACAAGTGATAAATGAATAATATTAACATAGCTGATGAAAATGTCAAATTAATAAATAAGTAGGGAGAAGAGTATATAGGTTTATAGGTCCATAGGTAGGTACTAGGCTATCTGCCCAAGGGCATCTATAAGCCTAGCCAAATGTGTTGGCTTTCGCCGCCCCCTTTGATTAGCTCCCTGTGCCTCTGTCCAGCAGAGGCATTAGTTCCCTGTGCCTCTGTCCAGCAGAGCCACTGCACTAATCCCTGGGGTAAATTTTCTATTTCCCATCCACTCGTCAAGGTTTCTCTTGAAGAATGCTAGTGAGGGCCTCTGCCTAATATAGATTGGAATCCTTTTCCAAAGCATGGGGAGTCTCTGGGACAGGAATCTATCCCTCCAGCATGTCCTATGTATCATTGTGGTAAGGTTTAGATCCCTAGAGTGCATGGTTCTTGGGGATTTGTTTTTTTTTTTTTTTTTTAGGTGGAGCATGTCCATCAATTCTGGGTTGGACATGGCCTTGTATATCAGGCAGAGATCACCTCTGAGTAAGCAGTATCCAACCGAGTACAGCTAGAGTTTTTTTAGTATGGCTGCATAGGGCATCTGTTTGAGGCCAGTAATCCTCTTGGAGAGGTACTTCTGTGGTCTTTCCAGCTGTTGCAGGTGTCTTGTAAGGTACATCCCAAATGGGGTATTGTACTCTATGATGGGTCTGATGAGTGATGAGTAGAGGGACACAATAACCTCTTTTGTTCTAGATGTGAACCCTTTTGTGATTAGGTGGGCCACATAGAAGGATTTCCTAACCACCTTGGCAATATGATTATCAACGGAGAGATTACTATCTACTTGGGTCCCCAGATCCCTTATTACATTTTCTGTATTAGTGGGACAATCATGTATGTGGTAGTTTACGGGTACTTTGTTTTTTCCATAGGGGATGACTATGCACTTTTTGGCATTTAGCTTGAGGCCATGATTTTGACACCAGGTATCTGTCTCAGTGAGACCCTTCTGGAGGATGTCTGTATCAGCCAGAGAGTCAGTTATGGCCCCCAGTTTGCAGTCATGTGCGAACTTGGTCAGCCATAGTCCTCCTGTGCTTGCCTGTACCTCTGAGAAGTATATACTGAACATGAGGGGCACAAGACTGAGCCCTGGGGGACGCCACTTGTAACCAGTTTAGAGTCGGACCTAGAGCCTGCAACTCTCACTGTGTGGGTTCTATCCATGAGCCAATTGGCAACCCATCTCATGACATAAGGGTTTATGTTCAGGCTGGTGAGCTTGTCTATAATACCAGAATGGGGAATGGTGTCAAAAGTCTTTGTGAGGTCTAGGTAGGCTCTGTGGACATTCTTTTCCTCATGTAAAGCCTTGGTAACTGTCTCAAAAAAGTCCACCAGGTTTAGGAGGCATGATCTACCCTTAACAAAGCCAAACTAGGTAGGGTCCAATGTTTGGAGGTTCCCAATGTCTCTGTTAATGAGTTCCATGATGATGCACTCCATAGCCTTGCAGACCAGGCTAGTCAGGCTTATAGGGCAATAGTTTCCGGGGTTGGTGGCTCCACCTTTGTGGAGTGAGATAACTGTTGTTGTGCACCACTCTATGGGTATGTAGCCTGTAGAGAGGCCGAGTTTGAACAGTGTGTTTAGGTGAGGGGTTAGTTCATTTTGGAGCTTGTGTAAGACACAGCCTGGGACACCATCTGGTCCCATTGAAGCTGTGTTTCTGGCTTTGGATAGGGCTGTTTTAACCTGTGTGTCACTGCTTGCTGGGGCTCTACATTCTACTGGTATGGTTATGGGCCTTTTAGAGGGTGAGAGGGGGTGAAGTTTGCACTAAACCTGTCTGCCAGAATGTTCGCAGTATCAGTCGGTTCAGTGTATTTTGTGCCATTCTGCACTAACTCAGAGCAGATCTGAGAGTTTCCACTTAGGTTCTTGACATAGCTAAAGAACACTTTGTGGTTATCTTTGGAGTCCTTGGCAATTTTTCTTTCGAAGCTAGGCTTGGATGATTTTATGAGGGGTCATAGTTTCTTGCTGATACTGATCAGGGATGTCTTCTATTCTTGGGATTTTACTCTTGTCTGTACTAGTTTCCTCCTTGTACTGTATAGCTTGTTTATGGCAGGGGTCCACCAGAGTGGTTTCCTTTTCTTGGAGGAGTGAGTCTTGGCTTGGCTTGGGATAACATGATCCATGCTTTCTTGCAAGTGCTCCTAGACTACCTTTCTAAGGGATTCAGCAGCTTGGACAGCATTGTCCTTTAGCATGGGGGGCTGTGAACCTTTCCACCTTGGTCTTAAGTAACGTGAAGTTTGCTTTTGAAAAGTTTTTCATGATGGTTTCCTTGACTGGGGGTGGCGGCAAGTGGATATCCAGTGTGATTAGTCTATGATGGTCTGATCTAACCAGGGAGGGGTTGACCTCCAGTGTGGAACACCAGTCACCCATGTTGGTGATGACCAGGTCCAATATGTCGTCACCTCTGGTTGGGTTGTTGACTTGTTGATCCAGGGCATTTGAGTTTATAAATTCTAGGAAGCACTGGACAAGAAAGTTAGTGCTTGAGTAGTTCTTCCAGTTAATGTTTGGGTAATTGAAATCACCCAATATTAGGGTGTTTGGTAGGACCTTCATATTTTCCATTGACTCCAGAAATGTGGAATGGGGGTCGTGGGTCATGGTGGATGATCTGTAGCAAGCTACAATTTGAATTGCAGTTTTGCTCATTGTTAGTTGCACATGGATGATCTCTGAGGCATTGTGCTGTGCCACTAACCTGGAGGTGTGGGTATCTTTGATGAATATGGATACACCCCCACCTTTTGTGTTTTAGTCCAGGTTCTGTGGCCGAAAAGTATGGTATGAGTTGTAGCCTGGTAGTGCTGGGGTGTTCTGTGGACCCTTAAACCAGGTTTCTGTTACTTAACAGATATTGATGTTCTCCATACTGAGGAGTGCCTCGAGTGCATGCATTTTGAGGTTTAGACTTCTGGCATTGAGTAACATTACCCTCAGTTTTTGGTTACTTGTGCTATTTATGGTGGTGGATTTGTCTTTTGAGCCTTGCCTAAAAAAGGCACTATGGGGGCAGCAAAAGCCTTGGCCAGTATTCAAAAGCCTAAGAGTGACAGGTGCAAGCCATCTCTTGTGAAGTAATGTGGCTTGTCGAGCATGTCATCCCAGGTGGACAGATACTAGATCCCCTTTGAATGACACCAGAAACTTAGCCAGTTGTTGAAACTGATCATTTTTTCTTTATACTGTGGCATCATTCTTGGTGAGGGCAGGATGCTACTCAGGGTCAGGGTCATGCTGGCCTGGGACTCGCGATCAGAGAGCTCTTCCATGTCTCTTTTCATGTAGTCCAGGGAGATATGTCTCAGGTCATTCACACCAAGATGGACAATGACAGAGTCATATTTGTACTTGTTCTGGAGTGACCTGAGTGCTTGTGTTATGCGGCAGATCCTGGCACTCGACAGGCAGCTAACTGTAACCTTCTCCTTGTCTAGCCTAGTTAGTGGGACATCAGTGTGCCTGACTATAGAGTCACCTATTACTAGTGTGTTGGGTATGTTATTTTGCCTTAAGGGCTGTGATTGCGTGGCACACTGATTATGTGAAGTATGTGTTTCATGGTTTGTGATGGGGTGTTGTGATTGCCTGGTTGTCTGCTTTGGAGGTCTCTGTTGCTTTTGCAGATTTTTTTTAGAGCCTCCTAGTATGTTTCCATGTATTTATGTGTGTTATTTGCCGGTGTTGGTTTAATAGGTCTATATGAGACTGGTGGTGTGTTGCAAGTATTTCCCTTCTCCTCTTGACAGTCAGCTCCATTCTTGGGTTGAGAGAGCTTTGCCTCCAGTTTGGCTGTATAATTGCATCTCTCGCATATATTAGTGTTTGGTGGTAGGAGGAGAGAGTTGTCTGTGTACATGAGGCAGTTGTAACATTGCCTCAAAATGCCCAGATTCACCAGATGGACTGGAGAGTACACCTGAAACTGCCCTTTGGACATGCCTGTATAGGTAAAGTGAGCTGTTTTACTGACTGACTGGTAGGGACGAATAGAGAACCTTGTCCTTCTGGACAGTGTAGGGGGGGTCAAGTGCTAGGATTAATTAGTGCTTGCTATGCGTTTTGAGCAAATGCTGGGCTGTAAAATGAATGGATTGAGTGCTTAAGTTGAAAGTTTGCCTAGTTCCAAGGGAAAAATTGAAGAGTAGACTTTGTGGAGCCGGGAATAGTTTAACCCTAGCTAACCGCGTCTGCCCAGTGCACAAAACTATGCAAATGCTATTTTTATAGCAGAGAAATGAAAGAGATAGAAATTAGCCCAAAATGGCCAATAAACTACTAACATCTGGGCTGAAACCACTCTTCCAGGGACAGATAGGCTTCTCAAAGCTCCCCTCTCTCACAGGTGAACAGAGAAACTTCCTTCTATCCAAGTAAGGTATGAGCAACACAGAAACTAGTAACACAGCCCTGGATTAAGCAGTAGCCTGAAAACTGGACTATACTAGTTCAGAAAGGCAGGAAACAAGTGTATATATATATATATATATATATATATATATATATATATATATTTTTTTTTTTTTTTTTTTCAGAAAATAAAGCCGATACATTAAAAAAATCACTTTCAATGCACAGAAATGGCTATCACACTTTAATGTGTAGCCTACAATAGTTAAACAAATTATTTAAACACAAAAATGACTTAGTTCAAGTGCAGGCAGCAAATAAGTAGAATATGTAGCAGAAACAAGCATTTTTAATCACAGAAACACTAAAAAAATTCAGCGTTTTAAGGGGAATTAGCTAAAGACAGCAAGAAAATGCAGAAAAGTGATACTTAATCACTCCAAAGTCTCTCTTTTGTCTTTCTGCTGCTGTAGAACTCTGCATGACACCTGGCAAGCACTTGCTGAGCTGAATACAAGCGCAAAAAAATGCACAAATGCGGTTTTTATAGCAGGGAAATGAAAAAGATAGAAATGAGACAAAAATAGCCAATAAACTACTAACTTCTGGGCTACAGCAAACAAGGTACAGAAATTTCAGAACAAAACAGTTCAAATAAGCAGGCACAATAAGCCTTTAACCAGAAATTCCCAGCTCATAATTGCAGAATCTAGCCTCCCCTCCCACAAGAGTGCAGACCACAAACCTTCTTAATGTAAAATAACTGGCCTGAAGCCCAAGTGCTTAAACAAGAAGTACTGCACTTTTAGAATAACAGACATTGAGCCTTCAATCAGCAATTCCCGTCTTAGAAGGATGTAAGCTACCTGTCCTGTCACAACAATGCAGTCCACAAACCTTCTTAATGTAAAACAACTGGTCTGAAGCCCAAGTGCGTAAACCAAAAGGCTTAGAATAACAGTTACAGTTTAATCAGGCTACTACCAAGCAGTAATAAATGCTGCAGAATAAACACAATTGAGTACTTTTAAGAAGAAGCACACTCAAAATAAGGTAATAAAGTAGGAAGAAACACAAATACATTAAAAGCAGGTGAATAAAGTGCAATTTTTTTATAACAATAGAAAACGAGCAAACTGATTTAAACAAATTACTCAATTAACCAGTAAAAATTTTCAAAACTGAGCCCTGTTTCAGCAGTCTTCAATCAGACAGGTTCTAACCGCACACTCCTGCCACTAGGGTGCAGGGGAACCTTCTCCAAAAATGATGGCCTGGATTAGTGCTCAAGTTATACAAACAAAGCTAGATTCAGCAGGCCTGAATCTAATCTATGCTACATCAGACAAGACACACCAATATCAGAAAAACAGTTCAAATAAGCAGGCACAGTAAGCCTTTAACCAGAAATTCCCAGCTCAGAAAGGCAGAATCTTTCCTCTCCTCTCACAAGACTGCAGACCACAAACCTTCTTAATGTAAAATAACTGGCCTGGAGTCCAAGTGCTTAAACCAGAACTAATACACTTTTAGAATGACAGACACAGAGCCTTCAATCAGCAAATCCCAACTTAGAAGGATGTAAGCTACCTGTCCTGCCACAGCAGTGCAGACCACAAACCTTCTTAATGTAAAATAACTGGCCTGGAGCCCAAGTGCTTAACCAGAACTAATACACTTTTAGAATAACAGATACTGAGCCCTCAATCAGCAATTCCTAACTTAGAAAGATGTAAGCTACATGTCCTGCCACAGCAGTGCAGACCACAAACCTTCTTAATGTAAAACAACTGGTTTGAAGCCCAAGTGCTTTAACCAAAAGACTTAGAATAACATTTACAATTTAATCAGGCTACTAGCAAGCAGTAATAAATGCAGCAGAATAAATTCAATTGAGTACTTTTATGAAGAGGCAAAAGCAAAATAAGGTAATAAAGTAGGAAGAAACACAAATAGAGTAAAAGCAGATAAAGTGCACATTTGTTTTATATATAACAATAGAAAATGAGCAAACTGATTTAAACAAATTACCCAGTTAACCAGTAAAAACCTCAGAACTGAGCCCTGCTCCAGCAGTCTTCTATCAGACAAGTTCAGGGCCTAAGTGGGTATGCCTGCTCAGATGTTCTCTCTGTATTAGGCAGGATGTGCTAATGAGACTAGACTAGGATAGAGCTGGGACAGGACTAACCAGATGGGAATGGTAGGAGTGTCTGAAATCAAAATATGATCTCACTGTACTCGGTTGAGTGAGCAAATGAGATGGGCCCAGGAGGAGTGTTCAAACACAAATTTACAGGAGGGGCAGTCAATTCCAAAGTCACCAAGATTAATACCACAACAAGAACAGGGATGGTGGGTGGGAAAACTAACTGCAGACAGAGAGAGAGCTCACAATTTTTAGTGAAACAAATAAATAAGCATATAAATGCAGTAGTATTTTTAACACAATATTCAATAAAACAATAAAACAGAAAAAATAAAATGCAGTACTATCTTATAACACTGTAAGTTTGTACTTCTCTCAGCTTGTAATAAAGTTGATGTAGGTATGTAAAAGCTAACCAAACAGCTCAAGTATGCAGCTATTCGGCATACACTTCACACAAATAAATGCATCTTGTAATTTCTTAGTATTTAATAATGTTCAAAAAGCTCTATATAGCATAGAGCCCCTGAAATTATAATCCAAAATTTTTATTTAATAGCTTTGCAACACCAATAACATGGTAGACTGCTAAAATAGCATCTAATGCATGAAAACAAAATGGACATTAGCGTATTGAATGATGCACGTTAATATCTCACCTCTCTGTTTACTACACTGCATGTCAAACAGAAGTACAATACAGTGGTAAAAAAGTCAGACTAATATGAGAAGGGGGAGAAGAGGAGGGGGGAAGGAAAGGGAGATGAAAAGATAAAAATGTGTGATACACCCCACATAAATAATATACCTTATCATTTCTTAGTATATAATACTTCTCATTCATCCTTGGATGGTACATAGCCCCTGTGTTGATAATTCAAAACCTCTCCTTCCTATTTAGCAATACTGCAGCATCAGTAAAACAACAGTCTGTTAAAACAGCATCTATCTCCAGAAACACAAAATGGGCATTTGGATGTTGAATGGTATGTCTAAAGTGCTTCCCTTTTTATTGCATTGTACATCCTTCAGATAGTCACTTATTCCGTCTTTGAACATTCTCTTAGGCTGTCCCACATTGAATGCTCCAAATATACATGAAGCAAGATAAATTACATTCTGGGTAGTACAAATAATGAAATGCCTTATATCAAAGCTATGTGCAGTGTTTTCATTAGAACCTTGTACTTGTTAAAACCCTACTGTAGCAGACTCATTTGCCACACTGAAAGCAACCCTTCCTATGTGCTACTGTTCTGTGACTGTCTGGAACACTTTTATCCAGTTTTAAAAGTTCCCGTATTTACAAGTTGTTATGTGGTTTCCAGTCCTTCAGTTAGTGGACCGTAGCTTATGTATATACGGAGTAAATAGTGGACTCTAAATAGGATGTAGTTTTGGTTATAGTCCACTATTTTTGTGATGTGTAAAAATATATATTTATATTTATTTATTTACATATATGTCTATATTTATTTACAGCTTATGTTTAGTGATGTTTTTTGAATTTAATGAAGTAAAATTTTTTAATATTTAATCATGCGCCTTTTAGAGCAGATGTCTTGAGCTGCATGTACTGTCGGTTTGACAGTTGCGATTTCCAGCTAGCATGATGGACTTCTAATGTCTCCGAAGTCTATATGTGTATTTTAAGACATAAAGCTATATGCTTTGAGCCGTAAGTAACTATCGGCCTGATGGTTATATATATATGAAAGCTATGGGATATATACGTTAAAATGACAACAGTTCTTTGAGTGCTAAATGTGTTTAAGTTTTCTGTAACTAAGTTAATTGAACAATTGATTAATTTATTTACAGCTTATGCTTAGTGATGTTTTTTGAATTTAATGAAGTAAATTTCTTAATATTTAATCATGCGCTTTTTAGATTTGAGCTGACGTTTTGAGCTGCATGTACTGTCGGTTTGACAGTTGCGATCTCCAGCTAGCATGATGGACTTCTAATGTCTCCGAAGTCTAAATATGTATTTTTAAGGCATAAAGCTATATGTTTTGAGCTGTAAGTAACTATCAGCTTGATGGTTATGATTTTTAATAGATATATGAAAGCTATGGGATATATACGTTAAAATGACAATAGTCCTTTGAGTGCTATATGTGTTTAAATTTTCTGTAACTAAATTGATTGAATAATTGATTAATTTTCCCACCTTGCTGTATCCAAGTGATATATAAGGGGCTTGTGTTTTATGCATTTTTATTGTCTGATGAAGCGTGGGATGACCCACGCGAAAGCGCTCACATTCCTGGTTGAAATAAAGAGTTTCTTCGTTATTTTACTTTGCTGAATGTTTCCATTTTTTGGACCCATCGTGGTTTGGTAATCCTTCTATTTTTTACATTTTACATTTTAAATGAAGAATTGTTAATTATTCTACTTAAATCTTGCGAATATGACAGAATACTCTGTAAAGTTAGCCTATTAATGATTTTCTGAATGCAAAATGTTACTACCATAACATGTCTGTCCATTCTGTCCCTATATTGCAACAGCCTGTTCCTTTACATCCTATCAACTTCCTGTCTAGTATGTGTAGAATACCTGATATTACATCTTGTATGTGTCAGTTTGTGTGTTAAGTCATTAGCTACCTTTTTATTTCCAGCTGTAGTGCTACAAATCTGTTTCATTCTCATAGGTTCATAGGTAAGTGCTAGTCTAGCTGCCCTTGCAGGCCATTTTTTGTCTTGCCACTTTCCCTTTTTGCCCAGTTTCCCTTCTTGTGCTCACAATAACCTATACCATTTGGTTATAGTTTGAACTTACCCATCCCATGGTCAATAATAATGAGAACAACTGGGATCATGCCACAGATAATTTGAGGGGACCCATGCATGGGGTAAAGCATTGAGAAGCTGCTTCTGTCCATTCGTAGTACAGGGGCAGTCCTGGGGTAAATTTTCTGTTTCCCATCCACAGACCTCATCAATTGGGAAGTAAACTTGTTTGTTACCCTATGGTCTGGATGGTATGTATCTGCACTCAGAAGAGAATTCTTACTGAAAGTTTTGCAACAAAAGTCTATAACCAAGGAACTATCAAAACTCTTGGTAACCATGGCTTTCTGAAAATCACTCTGAAAGAGTACAGATTTCATGATAAACACTGTCTTAAACTTTTTGTGATTCAAATAATAATTACAAAAAAACTTAAGTTCTGCATATTCACCCTTCCAGACTGTCCAACAGTCATACAGGTATCTACACCAGATGTCTAAGTTAGTAAAAAAAAGAGTTGTGCTTCCTGTCATAAGTATAGAGATGTTCAAAAAAGCTGAAAAAAAGATTTGCACACATGGTATAAGAAACATTTGTCTGTAAAGTAGAAAACATTTATTTTTAGAACCACTTCTGTCAATTGAAAAAAATCAATGAATTCACCAGAATGTAAATCACTTACTTAACTCATGTCTCAAAGCCCTTAACCACCCTTTGTGTAAAAGACTGATACAGAGTGAAGATATAGCAAATGTGCAAGTAAAAACTATGTTGTGTCTTTCATCTTAGCACTAATAAATGGTAATAAGGGTCTAAAGCATTTCTCTAAAAATAAATAGCTCTATTCAATGATCCTTTGCCAGCCACTTAAAGCCTGCATGGGGGGTGGGCCGTGGCAGTTTTTCTGAATGTTGTGGAAGATATAAAAATATTGCACATTAGGAAACCTACAAATAACCCATTTGTTAGTTCTTTATTAAAATTCCCAGAATTTACCACATCCTGCAAAAAGTGACTAATACTTATTATTTAAAAATTGGGGTGGGATC
>NC_056741.1:103644676-103692176 GCF_019279795.1 Protopterus annectens
TGGCTGAGGAACTGTCTTCAGGTGAGGAGGTAAGGGATAATGTCCCCAGTTCATTAATCAAGGAAATGTGTTCAAAATTGGTGAAAGTGCAAAATTGTGTGGACAAATATTACCATGACAAAGCTGTAACAAGCCACAGTGTTAATTTGTTCAATGACCAAACAATGTCCCACTTTAGAAGCATCTTGAAATGCAGGCAAAAACAAGCATCATTGAATAGGTTTCTAGCGAAAATTAAACCTGGTGAGTCTCAAGCAAGGTTCAGTGGTGAAAACAGACAAAAACAGAAAGAGAAAGAACCAATGAAGGGCAGCTAACTGTAGTCTTTAGGGAAGGGTACTCTCCTTCCAAACAATAACATCTCTCCTCCTCACCATCTTCCTCACCAGCATCCCTTTAGGTCATCAACGTTATAGAAACTTAAAATTTAAAATTTAAAGTTGTACTGATTATTAGTGAACTTGTATGGTAACTACTACTTATTGCTAAACTTATACCTATTGTTTATTAGTGAACTTATACTGTACTGTATAAAAGTGAAGTTATACTAGTTATTAGTGAAGTTATAATGTTTAAAAGTGAACTTATACAGCATATACTGCCTTAAAATGTGGATTTTCTGGGGGTCTGGAATAGATTAATTCAATTTAAACTATTCCTTATGCTAAAAATTTGTTTGGTACTCGTCATTTTTGCCACTCAACATGCCTTTTGGAACAAATTAATTACTAGTACCAAGGTACCACTGTATTAAAATTGGATCTTACATTTCACAAGGGTTTGTCTTAAATAAAGGTACAAAACAAGGATGCCCCTTGTCTGCTTTTTTACTTGCATTAGTCATTGAATCCTTAGCTAATAGTGCATGAAATAATGATAAAAACTGATGGTTTTTCTGTTAATAAGGATTTTCAATCTGAAATACAGCTTTTTACATATGATGTTTTTTCACTATAGGAGATATAAATAAGTTAAAAAGGTAGATGAAATAATTGGAAAGTATCAAGAAATATCATTATTGAATTGTAATAATAATAATAAAACTGAAACTATAGAGATGAATCAACTACTAGATAGAAAGTTAAAAGTTAAATATAAATATAATTTGGAAGGCAAGAATTTGCATTCAATAGCTTTAATGCCTGATAAAAATCATTTAAGACAATGGAATCAAATATTAACCTCATTCTTATGATATCGCAAAAAGCCGGGAATTGCTTATATAAATCATATTAGACTTTAATACTATGGTGGTGTTAGCATTTTGATATAGAATTATATTCTATTGCAGCAATTTTTAGCTCAGTTATACTCGAGCTATACTCAACTGATACTAGTGAATGGAAAATAATTCAAGAACGGATTATATTACATTCATATAAGTTTATTAAACATAATAAATTGGAGGCATTTATCAATCTCTTCATCTGATTAATAAAACATACTTTAGAAGGAAATTAATTTCAATGTTTGATTCTTCATTTATGAAATCAATCCTAAAAACAGTTAAGAAATGTATTTCTAAATTCCCATTAACTTCAAAATGGAAATTATTGTGTTTTCCCAGTACATATGCCTCTGGACTTGTAGAATGTCAAAATGCTGCTGAAATTACTATGTTAAAAAGAAATGGGTTAGTATTATGGAATGATTGCTTTAGAAATGAAAAGCTAAGAAAACAAAAAAGTTAATAAAAAATTATAAGTTAGATATATCTATTATTTATTTATTTAACATTTGTTAACCAGGGCAGTCAAACTGGGACAGAGCCAATTTTTAGCGGAAGCCCAGGGAGAAACATTCCAGACATGTGTTTTTGAAATATGGGAGAACGCCCACGTGAACACAGGGGGAACATGCCGACTCCACACAAATGGCACCCCAGCTGAGAACTGAACCGGAGAATGACTTGCTGTGAGGCAACAACACTAACAGCTGTACCACTGCGCCACCAAGTAATTGTATTAATCAACTAATACTATCTATTAGAAAGAAGTTAGATAAATTTGTAAATAGCATGAGTGAAAAGGAACAAAACACTATTCCTCTATTATATGAATATATGGTTTCTATTATTCAAGGTAAATTAACCTACAAAGGGCGTTTGTCTAAGTTATATAACTCAATTATAAATAATAGTAATAATTTTGATGCAAACGTTTGGAATGTTTTAGACAGCAGTAGAATAAATGACTGAATTGATTATAAGAATAAATTGTACAAATTAAGTCAATTAGTGAAACATGTTCAAGTTTATACTGGAAAGTTGTTATGCGTAAATATATACATAAGTGTATTTGTTACCTATTCTAAAATTTTCAAATGTAGTAAAATGACTTCTTTGATCTGTGGGATGATGCAGTAAGAAAGCAAAACCTGATTTGACAAATATGTTTAAGGATTGTGAGAGATTAAATGTTTATCGAGAAGAGGTAAGTGATTTTTTTAAGGGAACATGGTCAGATAATTGTTCTATGACTAGATCAACAATATTAATGAATGTTCCACTTTCGTTGTCTGTAAAAGCCAAACAACAAAACAATTTCTGTTCATATGTTTAAAGAATTTTTAAATTTAACAATAATTTATGTAAAACTGAAAAAGAAGTGATTAGAATAGGATCTGTAAATAATATTAAGACAGCTAGTTACTGAAATAATCTTGAAATGTTGTTATTGAAGTACTTAAGATAATTGATTTAACTGCACTGAATTATTCTGATGATCTAATGTGCTTTTGACATTATGCAGCATTATATGTCACATTGAATTTCTTCCTTTCTTTGTATATATTGTATATATGTTAAATCAATAAAATGTTTAAACAAAAAAGAATCACTTGCTATATTTATTAAAATATACATAAATACAGTAATTGAATAAATGAGTAACGTCTCTCAAAAAAAAAAAAAACATATATTGAACAGGATGTTAGTAATATACATGAAAATGAGCTCTAGGATAAACATTTTTCACATCATGGTTAATGATTTTGAGTAATGAGTATCCATGAACAGGCTGTGGGCAATTCATAGGCAGACTGACAGACTGAGTATTTGCAAGAAATAAATTCTGTGTTTTGCGTAGCATGCTAATAGTGTTACACTGACATGGTAATGAGCAACACTATTAAAATAAGTGTCTCTGAGAATGTAATTAAGGGTAAAGGGTATGTTGGACAGATTCAGGCACACACACACACACACACACACACACACACACACACACACACACACACACACACACACACACACACACACACACACACAGAGATCCAGACACACACACACACACACACACACACACACACACACACACACACTCATATTGTCATGCAGTCACACATGTATATTCCCCTTCTGGAGGTGTTAACTTCAGGGTTAAAGGCCCCAGGTGAATCATGAAACAAAGTATGGTGTAGTTGAAGCATTAACAACCCTGTATATACAACAGACTGCACTTGCAGCTGATAGTCATGGTGTTGTGTGTCATCACCCTCACTGGTGCTAAGTTATCAGTCTGTACTTAACATATCATGTCTATCATGACACTCATATTGTGGATCATCACCATGTGGATAAAGTCACTATCTAAGAGATGGTCAAAATGTGTCACCTTCATTTGCAGACCCAAGGGATGCATGGTGTTCCTATTGATGTGGATATCCAGTTACATCTGGCTTTGCCAATGCTAGCAATAGGGACCTTTCACCAAGCAACTTCTACAGATTTACCCCGTTTTTTTCTTTTGCCCCTTGTTTTCAGCTTTCTAGCTTCCCCATGATTGATATTACAATCCCCTGGGACAATGGGAAACCTTTCTCCGTAGAAGCAGTAGAGTACAGCCTGTACTAATTTAGAATTGTAGTAATGGTGTGGATTGAAGAGTTAGGTGATAAAAGGGGTAATGTGCTAACCGGACAAGTAGGTGATCATGTATACAATGAATAAAAAGCCAGAAATGTCTGTCAGGTGCAAACCTAGCTCAAAGGATTAGTATTGCAAAGTTTGAAGATTAATGTTTTCTATTTTGCTTGCTATAATACCGGTAAAAAAATAATGTAACCCAATCCTTCTTGTTTTCAAATGTGCATATTTTGATACTTGATACCAGAGCTATAGTAATTGCCAACATAGATACCACTGAAGGTATGGGTAATTAGAAAGAGGAGGCAGGTACATTGCTGAGGGATTATAGATACCAAGATCAAGGAGGGCATATGGTGAGGCTCACGGAGCATTTGAGGACTTTGCCCTTTGTTTTACAGTTCTGGAAAATAAATGGTTTGTGAATCTGATACCATTGTATCTTGTGCACAGCTGTAGATGGCGAAGTGGTTAGGAAAGTTCTGGTATGCATGACTTCAATGACTTTCAGTTTTCAAGCAAAAGGGCTGATAGACTTTGCAAAACATTAGTCAGTATGGAGGATTATGAAGAGCTGGGTACAGCTGCAGCAGTACTGAGAAGATCATAGTTGGTATTTCTGTAAGGCTCCTTTAACTCATCTGTTAGTTTGTATGACGTATCTCAGTATTATGCCTTCTACACTACCATGGTAGAGTTGTCATTGGTGCTATATCATGGAATCATTAACTTATTAGGTTACTTGTTGATGCAAGAATAGGGATTGCTCAACCTTTAACATGGGAGAAATCATTATTAAAGAAAAGATAGATTGTTCATATGAGTTATGTTATTGCCTCCAAGATGGATTAACTAAGAAAGGGTCACCAAGTTATACTTAATGAGGAATGAGAGAGACAAGGTTGTCCTTTCAGCCATATGCATAGTTTACTTTGTTGAATAACAGGGTATGACCTTCAAAGCAGGTGCTTGTCATATCCTCCAAGAAGGAGCAGTGAATGCAGCAATATGAGAGCATATAAAATAGCCCTACAAAGGGTATGCATCAAATTTGGTAGTGGGGTAAGGTAACTTGCCCTTTGATTACTGCATAGTCATAGAATTGGTATATTTAAAATGAAGGGCTGTGGAGGTGCAGCAGACTAGCCTCCCGGCAAAACTTTGCTTTTGTGTTCAACATACTCAAGAGTAGGGATACATTCATCTGAGCCACGTATTTGCAATATACTGAATAGCTAATCAAGTGTAGCTTGATTATTCAGTACAGATGTCAGTGGTGGCTGGTGACTTCAAATCAAAGGGGGGCTGCAGGAGACATATGAATGGGTGGGGCCAATGGGAAGGAGTGCGGCCAACTAGAAAGGGGAGGAGCTATGCGAACTTTAATTAAATACGCTGTCCTGGGTGCCAAATCGTCATTATGAGAGTCCAATCAAGACAAAATGAAGTGTAGAAGAAAAAAAATATTTCAATGCATTGGCTGCATGACAGCTTACTTAATATCTAGATGGAAACAAAAAGGTTGTGAAGCATTAAAAAATAAATTACTTTTTAAATACATTACTGGAATGCCAGTCAAAGACAATTATAAGAAAAACAAGCAGCACTCAACTCAAACCACTTCTCCTTGCACTCCAGTTCTAATTATAATTTATATTCAGCTTTATTAAAGTACCAAGTAACATGCTGAAAGTAGCAATCTCTGTGATACCCCCACTTGTAAAAATGTTTCTTATCCAAAAAAGCCCAGCTGCCTGACAACAACTATCTACTTGTTTCATGGGGAAAACATGATCAAAGTAAAAAATGAACAGTAAACAAGAAACAGGCTCAAGATAAATTGCTTAAAGGATTACTGGACAGGTTATGGACCACACATGATAGATTGGCATTCTTTTTAGTTTATGGGTAAAGCCTACAAAGATGACTGCAAGTCTCCAACAAAGGTAATGAGCTTTTGAAAATACTGTAATCCTGTCCTTTATTACAAATACTGCCATATGCATTTCAATACCCAAGGCTTATACTTTATCTAGTTATGTAAGTATTCTCTGCATGGCAACAAGAAAAAGGCTTTCAATGCTGGTAATTCTTTAACAGTATGCTTATTAAAGCTTACTTAAATCTTACAATCTCAGTCAAGCTTACCTGATAGTCATGAACACATTGCTACTTAAACACAGCGCAACGGGCACTTTCTGAATAATACGGAGCATAAATCAACAGTATAAAAATATGACAGAAAACCATAACATTCCTCAAAATCAAGCAAGGACAGATGAAAAGCCACTGTAGTACTTGTCTACCTTGGATGACTGGATACTCTGCACACTTACACTGCATAACTGCTCCTTGCCTTGCTTGGACACATCCAGAGTCACTATATGGGGGAGTGGGGTGCAACAAGTATGTCACAGTTTGAAATGTCTCTGCTGACTGTGATGGCCCTGACACATTTGTCATACCTCTCAACCTCACAGCAAGAAATCTGGACAAAGCCATACATAGAAGTGGGACAGAGGCCCAAAAATAAGGACAATATTTAAATATTGCTCTTATAAACTTACTAATAGAATAGTAGGTTTGCATATGCCTAATTCTATAAAGCAATTTATTTGCACATACCTCTCAACCTCTTAATGCAGGAAATCTGGACAAGGCCAAATATATTGGGAGAACATACAAACAGTATTAAATATCGCTCTTGTATAAACTTAGTTGATAGAATAACAGGTCTTTCTTAAGCATGCATTTTTCTGAAGGTTATGAAGTCTAAAACTCAATGTCTGTCATTATTTAGTGACAATTCCTAAATGATTTGCCAGAAAACCACAAATTTTATGAGGAACAAACCAAAAATAGGAAGCAATAATCTATTCATTCTGTGAAAATCTGCACAGTTGAGAGGTATAGTTCAGCCGGGGTTGTCTGAGTTTGCCACCCCCCCCTCACAAAATCATGGTTAAATGGAGCCTCCCCCCTGCAGCCATTCCAATGTCCCATTACATGGCTATTTCGCCCCATTTACCATAAACACTGTAATGTGCATACTGCTTTACTTCTATGATGATTTGGATTTCATTTGAAAGTTTTATTTTGCATTTTACAGCACAAACACTAAGACATCTGCTAAACAATGCAATGCAGTCTAACAGTAAAAACAGACTTAGCATTAAAACTTCTCTGCCCTTGAAACTCACATTCATTGAAACAGCATTGAAATCCACATTCAAAGAAAATATATTTGGCTAGTATAAAGATTAACTTTGGGCTGTTTTCAAATGATAGCCCCCTTGCACACAAGACATACATGTGTTGTGTGATACACCTTCCTAATTGTATTAAATTATATTCTTTGTATAATACAGTACAGTTGTTACAGGGTCTTTTAAATTTATTGTTTTGAACATTTTTCCAGTAAACAATCAAACAAAATGCATGCACCAATAATGACAAAACTGCCCAGTTGAGATTATTTTCATCATAAAAGTCTACTAAAACTTCTACAATCCACCAGTATCAGTAAATATGCACAATTTCTGCAGAAGTAAAAGTCATGTATAAAATTCCACATTAAAGAGATCTGTAACTAATGAAGAGGTTACTGCTAGCAAGCAACTTAATATTTCATTGTTTCATCTGCAAATAAAGTACCTGTATTTTTGCCAAATAGGACATTCTCAGTATGACAGCATCCACCCCTCTGGGAATAGAACCCACAGCCTTCTGCATCAAAAGCATGTACATTACCTGTTGCGCTATTAGCAATGCATGCAGACTTAGCATAAGCAGCACCAAACTTCTCTTCCTCTGCAGCTCTCAGCTCCTTGTAAAATCTACTTGACACTCAACTGTATCTCTCAACTTCACAGCACAAAAAATCTGGAAAAAACAAAATTTATTGTGGGGGGGGGGGACAAAAGCCCAAAAACCAGATACACATTTTAAACATTGCTTGTATAATCTTGGAAAGTTGCTAATATAAAATGTTGTGTTACTACCATACATTTCACTGACAAGGCTTGGACCTAGGACCCTGTGCAAAACAGTCAGAGCAACGTACCACTATGCCAAATCAGCTGTTTTATGAATGCAAGGAAGACTGAAACTTAAATGGCTACCATTTAGTGAATTCAGTTCTCACCATAGCTGTCAACCTCTTAGCACAAAACACCTGGACAAAGCCTGTAATGTGGGAATACAGCCCTCAAACATATTCAGTGAATTCATTTCTCACCATAACTCTCACTCTTACCACAAAAAAACTGGACAAAGCCAATAATGGGGGAATACAATCCCAAAAATAGGGGCAAATTTCAAATATTCATCTTATAAACTTAGAAAATTGCTAGAATACAAGGTTTTGTGTTACTATATACTTTCTGAAGAATATGAAGTCTGAAATTCAAATGCCTGTCAATTTTATTCATTTAACATTTATTAACCAGGAAAGTCTGACTTGGAAAAAAATCCAGTTTTCAGCAGAAGCCCAGGAAGAAATACTGCAGACACATGTCTTTGTAACATGGGAGGACACCAGAGCAAATCCACACACAAACACAGGGAGAACATGCATACTACACACAGAAAGCACCCCAGCCAAGAATCAAGCCACAGAACCTCTAGCTGTGAAGCAACAATGCTACCACTGCACCACTGCACCATCAACTATCTAAGGAATTAAAATTCAGAAACCACAGATTTTATGATGAACAGAACAGAACAAAATATGAGGCAAAAATCTGCAAACGTTTCACAGATGGTGGTGGGTAGGGAATTCAGGCTCTTGTTACCTGAACCCAGGGTATAGGGTTCAAGCCTCAGGTATTCTCTAACCACCACCAGCAGGTATCCAGAGTACACACACACACACACACACACACACACACACACACACACACACACACACACACACACACACACACACACACACACACACACACACACACACACACAAAGTACCTGCAATGATAATAACATCCAAAGCTTCATCTACTGTGTGAGTAAAAGCTGGCAAAATAAAATCCAAACAGCTTTGAATGCTGTGACTACCAAAGCTATGCAAAATAAAATCCTCTGCTGTGTGCAAAAGCTGGATCTGCAAAATAAAATCCAAAGCTGCTGTGAGTACCAAAGCTGCTGGCTCTGCAAAATCCAAGCAGCTTTGTCTGTGTGCCGGAATGCACACTTCCGGTTTCCTGTTTGCAAATGTTTCAGGATTACATTCCAATGCTGACCTTGGAGTCTGATCCCCTTCTAGTCTATGCAATTAGCGCCACATAGACTTCTAGGGCATCAGCAATCAGCTGACTTCTTCCTGAATCCAGACTGATAAGGCAGCAGTCCAGATTCACTTTCTATGTGAAGTTATTGGATTGTACCATTGTGGTACACAGCTGGGGGATCTGCAGTCCTGCATTCCAATATCACGAGCCGCCACTGGCAGATGTCATGTTTTTTATGTCCTTTGGGTCTATGTAGGTAAGATCACTTACTATTAGATCTGCACAGTGCTTGGCATTTGGGCAGCTTGGCATTTGAACATGTATTCTAAGGTTTCTAAAGTAGCTAAAGAAGACTTAGTGTTTATCATTTATCTGGATGCTATTTATACTTATCTTTGGATGATTTGATCAAGGTACAGAGTTCACTGCTTAGTTTACAAAGAACATTTTGTGGCATGTTGACAGTTTATGTTTGCATGCCATGCATTTTTTTTGCTTTTATTATAGAGAATGCTTATATTAGGATCCCACCAGAGTGGTTTATTTTGAACTTTTTATTGTATTTATTTATTTGCTTTTTAAGGGGATCAGACAGATCTAGACAAGTACGTGCATGTGCAAAGAATTTGGTAGTAAATGATTCTGCATAAGAAGTGAGGTCATCAAGATGGAAGGGGATTTCAAATTTATCCAGGTCAACACTCAGTTTTAGTAGATCAGCTTTAGCATAATCTCTAAATACCAAGGTATTCAAAGTTGCTTCTGGCTTCAGTATTATGGTGAATGTGACTGATTTGTAGACTGATTTGACCAGGCAGGAAGTTACAATTGGAGAGGAGCAAAGCTGCACCATATTGATAAGCTGGAGTGTAGGCTAAATGGTCTACAGAGTTTCTATTGACAAAGTCAAGAAATTTTTGGCCATACAAGATTGAGGATATTTGTCTCACATTTTATGGAGGGGTATTTGAAGTATCCTAGGAGAAATAAACAGGGAGTCCATACTAATTAAGTAGGAGGTTTTTATACATTTTATAACTTTATTTTCTGCAAAACTGTTGCTCAGATGACAAGAGTAAGGAGAGGTATTACACCGCTCTGTCAATAAACCTTTTGAATCTGGTGAAGTCAATAAGATGAACTTGCTAATCTGAATAAAATTTCTTTATCTGAAGAAAAAACAAATAATGCACATTTTTTTCTGAAACTTGTTAAAACCTCTACTAGTTCAAGAACTTTTGAAAGAGATCAGGCAAGAAGCAAGGGTTCATTTTCAAAAGAAACCCAGCACCACTAGCGAGTTACTCCTTTTGGCTTTTGTTTTCTCGTTCATCCTGGTGGTAGCCTATAGGCTCCCACATGTTGTTTTAGCTTGATTTAGGTAGCCAGCACTTCATGAGACCTATGATTTTGTTTTGTTTTGTTATGCATTTGTGACTAATGAGCTGAAACATATAAGGAATGACATATGATACTCTAGATGGCTGAGGGAAGGATGATGGCAGAAGTAAATTGGCCAAGAACTAAAACTTACAAAAGTTGTCTTTGTGAAGTCTGTATTTTCTCAGCAACCTGTTAACACTTCTGAAAGCTGTTTCAACAGAATCTGGAACACAGCACAAGGGAAAAAAATCACTGCAATGTATTGAATGACATTTGCACTGAGGACTCTCAATGTTTGCAATATTTCTTGGGTCTGACATTTAAAATGAATGGAACTGGGATGTGACAAAATATACAAGGACAACTTATCCTCATGAGATGTGTAGTCACACTCCACTATAGCGTAGATATAGTTTCCAAGGAAACAAAATTTCAATAGAATGTGAGCTTCCCATGAGAACATTCAAGGTTACAAAAGCAATATAAATTAGCAATGAGAACTTAATTCTGTTGCAGGCAGGTTTAGATGAAGTAGCTCTTCATGAAAAGATAAAAAATACATTTTTTTTTCAATTTTTTCGCATACTGGTCATTTAAGTGTTTACCTTACCATGTGTTGGCAGCAGCTGGCAGTGTGCCTGTAACAAAAAAAAAAACAGAAATACATTGTAAACAAAACCAAAACAAACAAACAACAAAACCATATTCCCACTCTGTCTCTGCACTTAAACACACGTTGTTTCTTTCAGGCTCAGGCTATCTTAGTCATCAAAAACTGAAATAGTAGGAAGAGCTCCTCACTGCTTCATATTTTTTATGTTTTTCATTCTTCAGAAGACATGAAGACCTGTAACAAAATGTGACCAATTATTGCCAACATGGAGTATGTGTTGTGCGGGGCTGTTATGAAAACAGCCCAACAAGCAGAGTAAATATCTTTTTTTTAGCTCAGCTTTGAACTATGCACTGATTTCTGATCATGGTTGTGGTAATGGTAAAATTGAATTTTATAGAAAAAACTAATTTAGCAAAATGTAGTTCCTTCCTTCTGTTTTTCTTACATATTGGTGGGCTGCAGCAGCCATAGCACTAATCCCAAGCTGGTTCTTAAGAAGACTCTTTGATGATCATCACTCTCATCTCAAATGTTCTATGAGGATGTGGGCTTGTTGCAGTTTTCTCCTGTTATAGTCCCCTGATAACATTTACAGCAGCTCGGTGCAAGTATACCATCAAATCGGAGAGAGAGAAATTGTCTCTTTGTTTCTTCTCTTGCTAGGAGCAAAACTACATAACTAATCTGAAACTGGCTGCTAAGAAACAGCTTTTAGGCTTTCCAGTAATCAGTAGTCTATAGGAAAAGTAGCAATAATGTAAAAGTAACTGTGCTCCATTTCTCACATGTAACAAAATATAAAGTATGCATTGTTTCTTTTTGTCTTGAAGTTTACAAAATGTATTTCATACTCAGTAATTTTCAGCTCAACCAAGCACAATCACGAGTCCTGGTGGGAATGAACTGGGGACAGATGACAAAATACAAAAGTTGTTCTGGAAGGATCTAAAAGTCAGCTTCATCCTTTTGTATCATAAATGTAATATGGATTTAGCTATCAAATTGTTACCATTTAGAGGGTAAGTAACTTGTAAAGGGAAAAAGGGATTGTTATTAAAAAGTTAAAAGAGTTTTGCTTTAATTAAGAAGCAGATGCTTGATATCTCAGTGTATTCTTTCATGATAAACTGGTATGTAAATATGGAAACCAACTCAAGATTAAGGTATTATAATGCAAAAAATGTTATATCTCTACATATATGTATATACTGGAACACTTGATAATCCCGAAATTCTAAAATATCGAATTTCAGAATCCTGAGATTATAAAGCCAAAAGCTCAAAATTCCGAAACCCCAGAAGCATGAATTTCAAAATCCCATAGTCTGTAGATGCTGAAGTAGAACTTCTGGTGTTGTGGTTCGTGAATGGAAAGCTGGAAGTTCAGGTAAGTGTTTGTGTGTAAGGGTTTTGGTTAGGGGCTTTAGTGTGTGTCAATGGGTTTTGTTACTGTGATGTGTGTGTGTGTGTGCGAGGGGAATGTAGCTTGTATGGTGATGTTTTCATGTGTTTATCTGTGTAGTGCAACCTTGGAGTTAGTATATTTAAGTAGGGGGGATGTGGGGTGTGCAGGAGGCTTGCCCCCTGCTTGTATGTACTGTAAGTTTGTGTGTTTGCATGTGCTGGGGAAGGTGTGTGTATGTGTATGTTTGTGGTGTATGGTTAGTGTAGGATTCATGATTTTGAAATTTGTGCTTCTGGGTTTTCGGGATTATAAAATGAACCTATATATACATACATATAGACAGATAGATAGATAGATAGATAGATAGATAGATAGATAGATAGATAGACAGATAGATAGATACAAATATACACATAGCAAAAACAGCATGACATCGCTGTAGCATACAAGAGATTTCAAGAAGTTGTCATATCTGGATTTAGGAGGTAAAGATTCAAATTGCTTTGGGGCATATACTGGATCCCTTTGTTAATTCTCAGATTGGATTTTTTTAAATACAGACAGCACAGTGGTGCAGTGGTAGTGTTATCACCTCACAGAAAGAGATTCTGTGGTCAATTCTTGGCTGGGATGCCTTCTGTGTGGAGTCTGCATGTCCTCCCTGTGTTTGTGTGGGTTTCCTGTGGATGCCCTGGTTTTCTCCCACATTAAAAGACATGCACCTGGAGCATTTCTGCCTGGGCCTCCATGGAAAATTGGCTTCAATCCAAGTCATACTTTCCTGGTTAACAAATAATAAATAAATAGTATACAATAAAAAATCTATAGGTTCACATACTGCAGAAAACTGAGAGGAGAAACATGGTTAGAGATGGGATAATATTTATCTCACAATGACCACAGTGCTCTATTTAAACATTTTTAGAAATTAATGGAGTTTCATTATTTTTTATAGGGATTGGTAAAATTTATTTCAAAACTTTTAATATTGAATTATGACAGAAGGCTCTGGACAAATAAGAAAACACTGGAGCTTTATAGCAACCCCGGGGATTCATTAAACCCTACATGGAGTGTAGGAATAGTGCAGCAGCTGCTGCATGGAATATGGTCACTGAGTGATTCAGCAAAAAGCTGATCTGATGTGTACGAGCTTGGCATGACTATTCCTGCATGGACACAACGGCCTAATGCTAATCACCTCATTTGCTGGTGAAAACTGTGCAAATTAGGTGAATTAGCGATTCAGCAAGCAGGCAGATGTCCGTGCAGGAATAGTGTAAGAAGCAGAAATGTGTTCAGTTACTAGCTGAACACATTTCTGCAAATTAGAAAATGGAGGCATGACAGCTCATAATTAAGCATGTATTATATTTATTAGGCATGCCAATGGCTAAATAGATGGCCATTGGCATGATAAATAGTTTCAATTTTTTTAAATAAAACTTTTATTTTTTTTTGTCCGATCTTGGCCGTTTAAGTATAGGGCAGTGGCGCTCAAACGGGATCATGCCGAAAATAAAAAAAATGGGAAACATCAATTTTTACAGAAATCTGCATTTTGCCATTATAGTCAATGGCATTCAGAATGAAAACAATACCAGGGAACAGTAGTTGCTACTGGGAAAGGCCCAGTCTAAGTGTGGTAACTATGGAGTAAGGCAGTAGTGTATGCAAATGAGGGGATTTATACTGAATCACAGATTTCTTCTAAGTGTCAGACTGCACCTAACCGTGTAGGTGCTCTAACACCACTGTGTAGACAGGAGGAGCAGCTAACATGAAAAGGGGGTGTGTCATGCTTGCTGTAAGCACATTGGAGCTCAGTGGCCCGTGTTTGCCCTTAGCTACACATAGCTAAGGAAGAGGGTGAGTCTGAGGCTGTATTGTGTTATTCCATGAAATGCAGAGAGTGTTCATGTCCAGGGAGGGCCAGTTCTGCTTAGAACTGTTTACTTTAGCTAAACAGATGTGCACGGCTTGCACCGGGCCTAAAATAAAAAAATTAAAAAAAACAGAAATAACTGAACTGTTTACAATTGAGCACAGGTTATGCACGGCGTGCATCAGGGCTTAAACAGGGAGGAAATGGGAAGGGGAAACAGCAGAAGGAAGGCAATCAAGAAGAACTATCATAGCTGGTAGATGGAATGTATCAGAATCAGCCAATTACGCAGGCAGCAGTCCAGCACATTGCTCTAAACTATGCTAGCACCTTTCAGACTGTTTTTTCCCACAATCTCTACACCACTGCTGTACACATTCGGGGGAATTTTAAACTGATAAATCTAACAAAACATGTTAGGGGCTGCTGTTGCTCTGATCTGTCAGTATGTGCTAGAAATTGAAGGTGGTGAAGAGGATAATGCTGACAACCAACTCAGACCAAGAAGGAGGAGAAGAGTGTTCAGACACAGGGTAACCTACCATGGGCTACATGATCTGGAGATAGTAGAGCTCTACAGGGTGGACAGGGACATACTTCAGCAACTTGTTGAGCTGTACCAACCTCACCTCAGACCCAAAGTCAACAGAGGGGAACTCATCCCAGTGGATACCAAGGAATATGTAGCCTTAAGAATACTAGCTACAGATAGTTTCCAAAGACCAACTAGGGATATCATGGGCATCTCACAGGCATCAGCATCCAGGATACTCCACCAGTTCCTGGATATCATGCGACCTCATGCTGATGAGCAAATTTACTCCCCCAGCACCCGTGAGGAGAGGACCAGCAATATGCATCTCTTCCACCATGTAGCAGAATACCCGGAGGTACTAGGTGCCATAGACTGCATGCACATCCACATCAAAGCAACACCAGTTCTCCCTAAACCACAAGGGGTTCCACTCCATCAACTGCCAGGTCATGTGCAATGCCCATGGCATTATCATAAATGTGTGTGCTGGCAGCACTGGAAGCTATCATGACTCCCACATCTGGCATTCTTCACAGCTGTACCTGGTGTTTACCAGTTGGGACATCCCATATGGCCATCTGGTGGGGGATGCTTGCTACACACTGGAGCCATGGATGATGACACCCATCAGAAATGCACACACACCAACACAGGAATCCAAAATGAGGCACACACACAAACCAGGATCATTATAGAGCTGTGTTTGGGATGCTCAAGTCACAGTTCTGCTGCCTTGACATATCTGGTGGAGCCTTTCAGTGCTCTCCAGCCACATGTGCACACATGTTCATAATATGTGCCATGCTACACAATATGATCCTGCGGAGACAGCTGCAACAGGAATAAAACGGCGAAGGGCAACACAGCCCCCCCACCATTGCCAAGGTCTTCACAGTCACAGAGGGACTTGGAGGAGGAACATCCTGAGCCTGCCTCTGTAGGCAGATGGAGGCGTGCCCATTATGCCCTGTCCTTGGCAAAGAGGCAATGCATAGCACATACACTGACAGAGCAGGGGCCAAAGGACTGATCTCTCTCTCTTTCTGACTCATACACACAGTAAAATGTATGCCAAACATCACACCACCTATACCTTACCATGTATAGGCAGTGTACTGCATGCATCCGACATAGTCAGCCCTCAAGCACCATCCTCACAACAGCCTCAAGCAGAAGGTAAGTCAGTCTCCTTAACAAAATAAATGAATGGAATGGAATGTTCTGATAGCATATCTATGGTATTGATTCAAGCATGCAAGGGAATGGGGTGGCTTACTGGGATAGCAGCAGACACCTGACAGCTCTGTGGGATAGCAGGAAGTGTATTTCCAGTACTGGCCTACCCACACCATGCAGTACCACCCTAGTTGACAAATACCACTGCAGTATATGTGGTGAGCCAAATAACTGGCAGGTCATAGGTCACATGCATGGATGTCAAAGTGGGGGTGCCATACCTACCCCCAGCGTCGCCCAGCAGATCAGCTGCAGAAAATCATACAGAAAAGTCTGGCAAAGGCCCCCACATGGAGACACCCATGAAATCCCCACCTGCAGACTATTACACAGTGATATCACAGCAGGTCTGGCAGTAGCAGTATGGCTTTGAAAGGTAAGAAGTCTGAAACTACAAATGTTTATGCCTGAAAATTCTTACCTGTGGTCAGTACTGTTATGCCTGTGGTCTCAAAGATAGGGCACACCACTATGCTAAATGGGACCAAAATGTTAAGCAAATATCAGCACAGTCTCTGCAAATGTGTATTTTGTACAGATGTGTCACCCCACCATAGTCCCATAGAAATGCAGTAACACATCCCTAGCCTTAAGCAGCATCCAGCCATCAACTAGAGTGATGGCTCTACACAAACAGAAAACAATTGTCAGTAACTCCCACAGTCAACTTATTGGTACCATCCCAGGGTTGTGCAATGCTGGCAGCCTGGGAACATATGATCATCACAATGCACTGCTTGCTACAGATGGCCTGTGTCTGTCACACCTGGCCTACAGGCCTGTGGCAAATGCCCATGCCTCACCAACAGTGCCCTGTTAGGGAGTGTGATGGGGTCTATAACACCAACATAACTCAGTCTACAAAATGCAAAGAAAGGCCATGCTGCTAACTACCAGTGTCTGAGAGCCAGAAATCTGGACAAAGCCATAAATAATGGAGTAAAAAAGGTCCAAAGAGAAGGGCACTTTTGAAATACTGCTCTAGTAATGTTATAAAGTTGATGGAATGATTGTATGGGTACGAAGTCTGAAACTGCAATGTCAACTGTCAGTAATATCTGACTTCAATCCTGAGTGACTTGAAAAACACTTTTCCTTGAAAATCACACTTGTTTGGGTAACCGACAAGATATATCAGTCATGGATGTGGACATTCTGTGATACTCTGCACAGTTGACAGGCAGGGCTAGGAGTCTAAACATGGGAATGCACTCATTGCAGGCAGTTCTAACCCTGGAAGATGGTGACATGTCTGTACCCACAGTAACCTGGCCCACAGCCATGGGGAGTAACACACCCTTCACTGATCACTTATCCTATGCAACATCCTGGCCCCAAAATGTGGCCATTCAAGCAAAATGAGATGGGGCATGCATATATGTGAGACAGACACACACCTCCAGGCTGGTCAAACAGTCTGACACACACAAGACCCTCCAAGTGCAGTCAACCTCTGAGAAGACCCCTGTGCAAATATTGGTAGCTATAGGCAAACATATCTGACCCAGGACACACCCACCCACATATCTTATCCCCTACAAATCTATCTGGATTCTGCCTGTCACCCTGATCCTGTCTGACATATATTACCCAACCATGGACTGGAAATCAGATCAGGACAGAGCAGAAATGCACAGAGATTCCACCATTGTAATATATCACCAAGGTGCTGGACTATTTCCACAGCACCTGCAGTCAATTGCTTGCAGGCATACCCCTCAACAGGCTGGATTGTGCAAGAATGCATAGCATTTGGCCCATAATCCTGGTGTGTGCATCATCCATCCTGTATTCCTCTGGTAAATCACTATGATGATCTGAAGACGTATGTCACGAAGTACTGAAACAATACATGACAGTGTCAAATGGCATATATGTCAGATGTCTGCTAAAACAAGTCCTGTAACCCTAGCAACCCATACATTACTGAGAGAAATAGTCACAATCACTGTATGGCCCATTGTCTCCCCATTATGATAAGCTATCGCCAGATATCCTGCACCAACATGTTGAGGGGTATGGCTGTAGCACAAAACAAACTGGACTGGAGTACAACAATCCCTGGAAAAGAGTCCCACATGTACTATAGAAGGTCACACTGGGTATGCTCATACACTTAGAGAAATGTCAGTAGGATCTAGGAATGAATAGGCCTTCCCCACCCAGTGCACTTTCCACTGCCCTACTATAGCTGTCCTGAAGACGTCTGTCACCATAGAAGTCCCTTTTGTCAAGCTTCATCCCTATAAGCTCTGTGGTGCATGCGATAATTGTGTAACACTATAGTACAAATAACAAGAGAGGTAGGAGTTCTAATCTCAGTCCTGGCAAATGTAAAAGTGTGTGTGTGTGTGTGTGTGTGTGTGTGTGTGTGTGTGTGTGTGTGTGTGTGTGTGTGTGTGTGTGTGTGTATGTGTGTGTGTTTACAAGTTAAAACTTTTGGGTCCATTCAAACCTAGTACACTTCCACTTTCCCTACTTTAGCAGTCCTGCAGATATCAGTCATCTTAGAAGTCATTTTCGTCAGGCCTCTACTGTGTAACACTCAGCCACATAATCTCTGTGGTGCATGTGATAATGGTGTAACACTATAGTACAAATAACTGGTTAGGTAGGAGTTCTAATCTCTAGTCCTGGCAAATGTAAAAGTGTTTGTGCGTTTACAAGTAAAAGCTTTTGGGTCCCTTTAAACCCAGTGAACTTCCCTTTCTCCTATTTTAGCAGTCCTGCAGATATCAGCCACCTTAGAAGTCCCTTTCATCAGGCCTCAGCCCCATAAACTTTGTGGTATGTGCGGTAACTGCGTAATACTATAGTACAACTCTCTAGTTAGGTAAGAGTTCTAATTCCAGTTCTTGCAAATGTTTCTGTGTTAAGTGTGTATATGTGTAGTTTAAAGTATTTTGTGGCCTGTCACACCCAGTACATCACCCATTGCCATAATTTACAAGGACTGGTGATGTTCCTCACCTTAGAAGTACCTTCGGACAACCTTCACTCTGTAAACTCCATGATGCGTGTGATAAATGTGTAACACTGTAGTAGCAATGAATAGATAGATATGGGTTCTAATCTCAGTCTGGGTAAGTGTGTGTGTGTGTGTGTGTGTGTGTGTGTGTGTGTGTGTGTGTGTGTGTGTGTGTGTGTGTGTGTGTGAACAGAATCCTGACTGTTGGGGGGTTGTTCTGTTTGTATGAGAACCATACCACTGGGGGTGGGTTTTACTACTTTTTGCTGTTGCCCACCCAGTACATGTCCCAGTGTCCACATCTCAAAGGCCCACAGTTGTCATCCACTGTAGAGGGATCTGTAGACACTCTGCAGCCTTATAAGCATTGTGCCATGTGCAATAACCATGTGACAGTATGGAATAGATAACAAGATAGGCTGCCCATCTAATCCTTGGATATCACTCCCCACTCAGGAATCATATACAAACACAGTCAGGTAGGCAGCCACATCTACAACAGTAGGTGGCCTGCAAACCGGTTCACAGATAGATCCCACAGTGTGAAAGCAATGGACTTAATGTCAGACTGCTGAACAGTCACAAATGGAGTCCCAGAGGTTGTGGACCTGGGTTCCCTCATGTTTGGGATCCACACCTTTGAGGACCAGCCCAATACAAAGTTGCCCTGGCTGACAATGTTTGCAGATAACAACAAGGTGGATGCTATTATTACCCCCATGTGAGGTTGACATCCCTCACAAAGGCCTCTCTGAGACTTATGACTCTTGTCAGAACCCTGGACATAAGCTCAATGCCAGATGATGTGCTGCCATCCCCTTTAGGTACAACATAGTTCCCATAAAGTAATACATTGATGGTAGTCCACTGAACATAGATGTTGGTATAATGGAACTGGGAATACAGGTTGACAGTGAGCTGTATAGTGACCACCACAGTGCCACTGTCTTCTGAATGCCCTTCCATGTGTCACTTCTCCTGACTCAGGGTGTTGAATCCGGGAAGTAAAAGGACAGTGTTTCCCTGTACACACCCCTCATTAGGCCAATCAATGTGTGCTATGGCCCATTTGCCATATACCACACTGGACACCAACAACAACAGGAGAGGCTGAAAATGTACCTCACAAAGAGGATCTTAGGTACTACACACTTGCCCCATATGGACAGACTCCAGCAACTGCAATGAATCTCTGCTCATATTGGCTACATAGGTGCGATCTCTCCCTGATATACACAGCTGTGTCTGACCCAACCCTGTCAGGAATGCTACATCTAAGGAAACCAATCTGTCCACACACCATGCCCCAGATACCTCAACCCCATCCTCACAATCAACAGGACATGCTGGAGGGACAGTTTCACAAATAAGAGACTGGCCATGCCATGGAATAGACACCACATACATGTCAAGCAGCACACATCACTGGCCTTCTTCAAAAGAAATCAGGAGGAGTGGATGGGGAAAAGAATACCCACCCAGGGGATCACTCTAGTCATTATACTCAGTAGATATACTGGGGAGTATCGTTAGGTGGCATGGTGCCAGTGTATTTCCACGGGATAGCCTTGTAAAGCCTCCATGGCCATTTGCCATGTACACACCTATGGCTTTTTGAACAAATGGATTTCAGTACTGTCAAATGTTTGTGTGTGCATTTGTGTGTCTGAAAGTACTTGTGAGTGTGTAAACATGCGAGTGAAAGTAGTTGGTGGCCGATCTCACCCAGTACAACTACCATTGCCATACCTTACAAGTGCTGTAGATGTTATTCACTATATAGGTACCTTGGAGCTTTACCAACTTGATGGGTAGGGGTTCCAAACAACAATCTATAAGCTCTGTGGTGTGTGCGGTAACTGCATAACACTATAATACCAATAACCACACAGCTAGGGGTTCTAATATGAGTCTTGGCAAGTGTGTGTGTGTGTGTGTGTGTGTGTGTGTGTGTGTGTGTGTGTGTGTGTGTGTGTGTGTGTGTGTGTGTGTGCGTGTGTGCGTGTGTGTGTGTGTGTGTGTGTGTGTGTGTGTGTGTGTGTGTGTGTGTGTGTGTGTGTGTGCGTAAGTGTGTATATGTGTAGGTTACAGTGTTTTGTGGCCTCTCTCTCCCATTACAATACCCATTGTCATAATTTGCAAGGCCTGGTGATGTCCCTCACCTTAGAAGTACCTTTGGACAAGTGGCACCCTATAATCTCTGTGGCACATGCAATAAATGTGTAACAATATAGTAACAATAAATAGATCGGTAGGGGTTCTACTCCCAGTCCTAGCAAATGTGTGTGAGAAAACTATCTTCTGCGTGTGTGTTTGTGTGCAACTGACATCCATTGGATGGTCATGGAGTCATATTTTATGCCATTGTACATACAGTACACATTCCTAAGTCTACTGTATGAGGTCTGCTGTTCACATCAACCATAGTGGTATCTGTAGACACTCTTCAGCCCTATAAGCCCTGTGCAACAGTATGGAATAGTATGGTACGAATAACAAGATAAGTTGGTCTGCTAATGTCAATACTGGTGTGTGTGTGTGTGTGTGTGTGTGTGTGTGTGTGTGTGTGTGTGTGTGTGTGTGTGTGTGTGCGTGCATACATTGGTGTGTATAGCAGTATTTGTGAGTGTGTAGACTTGTATGCAACACTATTATCAGTATTCACGCATTCAGTATAGCTACCATTGCCATACCCCGCAAGGCCACGTGATTTTATTCATCTTACAGGTACCTTGTAACACTCATCACACTAGTAGTCCTGCACCACCTGCAATAACTGCATAACAGTGTGGTACCACAACTTGATGGGTAGGGGTTCCAAACACAACACTGGCAACTGTGATCCTATGCGTGCATATGTGTGTGTGTGTGTGTGTGTGTGTGTGTGTGTGTGTGTGTGTGTGTGTGTGTGTGTGTGTGTGTGTGTGTGTGTGTGTGTGTGTGTGTGTGTGTGTGTGTGTGTGTGTGTGTGTGTGTGTGTGTGTGTGTGTGAACAGTATTCTCTGTGTTTTGGTTGACAGAATATCCCCCGTGGTTAATCTGTGAGGAACATGCAAGAACAGTTACACAGACCTGAGAAATATATGCATATACAGCTGTACCACGACAATGACATGGTCGATGTGTTACTACACTGCCATACCCCTTATTGGTAATGTCTGCAGGGCCACATCCTGTTGACACACAGACACCTGGAACACAAACAGAATACAGCATGTGAGAACGCATTTGCTTAGTTTTACTAACACCAATAATGCATCATGGCTGAAAAGGTACACACACACTCTGATGTATACCCTTTGCAATTGCCAGATGACAGCACCTTACTCAGCATTAAGTAGCTACACTGTACTAAAGTCACTCTGTGCATCAGACCCATATAAGCATGTCCCTGCATCGATGGTATGGATGGCATGGATGTGGCACAGGTATCATCTTATGACCAGGATGTTGTGTGGGTTTTCCAGATGCCTAGGCTGGGCCACAGGGTTGACATCATGTGCGTGTTTGAGGGGTGTTCATTAAATGGGCTGTGCAGGGGTGGTGTGCATGTGTGTGTGTGTGTGTGTGTGTGTGTGTGTGTGTGTGTGTGTGTGTGTGTGTGTGTGTGTGTGTGTATGTGTGTTTGTGTGTGTAGAGGTGAATTTTCAGATGGTAATGTGTGTGTGTTTGCATGCACAGTCACACCATGTAGAGCACCATACACAGGGGTATTTTGGACAGCTGTGGGCTGTACATGGCAGAGTGTACAGTTCACCATCTTTGGCCACAGACATGGGAACTCGTCCTTCCGAGGGTATCACTGGCACCACCAGGGCCGAGTCCAAATGCAGTACTACTCCCTGCTGGTGAATGATGCCTGCTGGATCTGCTTTCCTGTTGGGACCGGCCAGGATCATGTGCCCATGGCCTGCTGCATCATGGTGCTCGGCCATGCAGACTCTCAGCTGATCATTGTGCTGCCCCACAGTCACATGGCTGCTGGGCAGTGTCTGCCAAATGCTCAGGCACAGATATTCCATGGTCAAGGAGTGCAATGGTCTCTCCCCACCATCCATCCTTGACCCCAGTATGCTCACAGATGGCTGCAGTGAGTTCATATTGCCACAAACACCAGGGATGTGCTCATCCACAACCCTGAGTATATGTCTGGTATTACATTCATTACATGCCTATGCCCCCATGACACCCTGAAAAATGCATCTGGTGACTGCTGCTGTGGCACTTGCAGCAGGGGCATGATGGGCTGCAATCCTCCTCCGAGCACCCCTGCCCATCTGTCTGTGTGGGACCTCGCCAGCACTCTGGCTATGGCAAGTGCCTGCATCCTCACTTGCTGCAGTAACCACAGTAGCCTGTTCTGTGCCACCACCTGCCAACTGTCCATTGTCTGTGGCTACTGGTGATGGGGTATGTGTGGGTATTGTGACTGTGTGCGGGGATGGGGTTGACAATAGTGGGATGCCAACCAATGGCACAGTATCAGCTCCTAACAACCCCACCTGTGCCTCAATATGAGTATCATCATGGTCAGATTCTGCAGAGACACTGACATCAGTATCAGAGCGGGAAGGACCGCAGCCACCATGTACACCTGTGAGGGAAAAGCAACATATGTAAATCACTACTGGCAAGTAACAGTTCACACACACACACACACACACACACACACACACACACACACACACACACAGGTGAGATGCCTCAAAGGCATTACACAGACCTCACATTAGCTGACTGGGGGCATTCACGACAGACAATAACATACACACTCTGGATGGACCCCTCAGCATCATGCAGTGCAGCCCTTTCCAATTACCGTTACTATTAATATATACCTCTGGGATACATGACTGGTGTTAGTAGGTGATGGCACTTCACCTAGCACACACTGCACCCATGTAAAATATTGTTGTTCACCTGTACAGCAATGTAGCAACTCCTACGGAACATACCCCCCAAATGTACAGGGTTTTGCTGAATGTCTACATGTGTGGCTCATATGTTTGGTCTGTTCCTCATAACTCCTGTGTTTGTCTGCTACATTACTGGGTTGGCCTGTTGATTAGTGTCACTAAGTAATGTCCTAATTGGAGGTGCAGACTGCATAACCTGCAGTACATATATCTTAAAACAAAGCCAGCTACTCAAACAATGTCCCAAGCTTGTAGTGGATATAGTAAGTGTACACACACCTGTTAACATGCCAGGTGTTTGTGATATAGCACATGAGGCCTCAGAAATCAGGTCATAACATTACCATCATTTCATATGACATACAACCTGTGCAATCCAAATAAAGAACATACATATCAGTTACAGGTAACACCTGGCAACTGAAATACGTACAATAGGTTGGTTGCATGAGTGTGTACACCCTTAAAGCAATACTCTGTTAAAGCAACTTTTGATTTAATCACAGCATCCAGTCCTCTTGGGCAGATGTCTATCAGCATGGCACATCTTGACTTGCCAATGTCTGCACACTCTCCCTTGAAAATGTCTTCAGCTATGTCAAATTGCAAGGGTATCCCCTGTGCACTGCCCTCTTCGGGTCACCCTGCATATATTCTATTGGACATAGGTGTGGGCTCTGACTTGGCCAGTGTGTTCTGGTGAAGCCACTCTTTTGTTGATATGGATGTATAGTTTGGGCCATTGTTGTGTGGAAAAGTGGAAGTCCTCACCATCCCCAGCTATGTGATAGACACTAGAACATTTTGGAGCCACAAGGGCCAGTGTTTGGAACTGTTCATAATCCCCTCTAACTTGGCTACAGCCCCAGTTCCAGCTTGTGAACAGCAACCCCAAAGCAGGACACTGCCATACCCATGCTTCACTTTGGGGGTAGTGTTGTTGTGGTGATGTGCAGTGGTGATATTCTGCCAAACACACCTGTCAGATTTGTGGCCATTGAGTACAACCATGATCCCATATTACCATAACACATTTTCCCACTTCTTTTTTGGAGACCTGATGTATTGTTTTCAGACTTTCACTAGGCATGGATATTGTTTGGTGTGAGTAACTTCTGCCATCTTCCAACCCTACCTATAGGCAGGACATATGGAGACCATGAACAGTTGTTGTGACATGTAGTACACACCCAGTACTTGCTCGAGATTCCTGCTACTCCTTGATTGGAAACCTCCCTGGCCAGTTTTGGTCTTGTATTCTCATAGACTTTGGTGGGATGTCCACTCCTTTGCAATGTCACTGTAGACCCATATTTTCACCCCCTTTTGATGACTGTCTGCACTGTGTTCCATGGCATGTGCAATGCTGTGGAAATGTTTGGGTGCCCTTGTCCAGGCTGATACATCTCAAACATGTGGTCCCTTATCAGTTTTGTACCCAATAAGATGTACTGCTGTAGTTATATTGAAAGCTGCCTCAACACAGCACTAGCTTCAGCCTGTGCACACATATGCATCTAGGTTGTTGTACTATTGTTATGTGTCATTACTGTTCCCCTAACAGATTTGTTTGCTTTGCAATTGAATTGTACAGGTTATAGGTCACATAAAAGGTTGGCAGTATTCTGAACTTGTCTGTTGTGCTCTCATTTTTGTATATCGCATATACCTGGCATTCTAACAGGTGTGTGCACCATTTATATGCACGTGCACCACTAATTTATACAATATGACCCTAGTTTTAGGCCTTTGTCCCCTTATTTTGTCGGTTTATGTCCAGATGTCCTGCAATGACAGGTTGTGAGGTATGCTACAGATATGTGACATCTCCTGCAAATACGACCCTGTCATGGCCACCATGATGCAATGCAGTAAATACCACCACAGGTGAACATGCAAATATTGCCAAATGTCAGAGTGTAACAGTTTTTTTTACATGGTCACATGCATTAACTTTAGCATGCCTGTGGTACTAGTGAGCCACAACAGGGAAACCACATACTTACTGGGTTCAGGCTGTTGTCCCATGTGCAGACCAGAGGGACCTATGTAGTTGTGAGGGAGAGGTATTGTCAGCAGATTCACATTAGGGATTGTTATAAGATCAACGCTACGTTTCTGTACAGGTACAGTACACACTATGATATTACACAATTTAATGTCCTTCACCATAGATGTGCACTTGTGTGTATTACTACATCCCACCCACTAATCTATTTTACACTGACATATGCATCTAGAGACTCTGTAGAAGACAGTTTAAATGCTACCTCATTACACTGATGTGCACTTTGGCCTTACCTGAATGCTCCTTGCCTGTTGCCTGGGTGCCACCCACCTACACAACTGCTGTTTTGTGTATTTGAGTTTGTGTGGGGGCTACCCCAAGGTTGGCAAGGAGCTCCTCTGTCACTGTAAGTGGGGCCTGTGTGGCTGCCCCCCACTGGTAGCAGTACAGTCCCTTGCTACAGCAGCAGCGCTTTTCCAGGCATGACATATCAGGTCTGTTATGCTATATGCCTGACCTGATCGTAAGTGCATCCATGGTGGCCCGACATGTTCACTCTGTGGATGATCTCATTAGACAGGGCAGTCCACTCCTGCAGATTTTGCTGACTATGGCCAGAAAGGATGACATAGTTTAAGATTACAGCTTCTGTGATGGCTGCTGTCTCCGCATCAGTGTAAGGAGTTTGCCACTGCATGGCACCTGGAGGACATACACAGGGAAACACATCACAGGACCCCAGGCATTTCCCAGAGTTCTTTACATAGCCATCACATGCATATGGACTATCATTAGCCACCACGTACAAACACATCATACCCCTACACCTGGGAGCACTGTATGAACATGCATTGTACTCCTGGTCCTGATGTGTCATCCCCTAATGAGGGCCAGTACATTGCATAAACCACAATTCATAATTCATGTTTATGTAGAGGGATGACAGTGGCCGGGTTCCTTGCAGATGGGATGTCAATGCTGCTCAGGCTTTGCTTGCATACAGTGTGTAATGGAGGTGGAAGCATATGCCTGGGTTCATGTAGGATGTAGACAGGAATGTTATCAGGTCCCAAGGGGACTTTCTTTTGTCAACTTTCATTAGGCAGTTTGGGCCTCTTCCATGATGATGAGGGGAGGGCTGCATGTGCTGTGCATATCCGCTTATACTGATGGTGATCCAGGGTGGTGATGTTTGCCCTAAACCTGTCTGCAGCAGGTTGGCTGTAGCTATGGTGTGTGTGTATGTTCTGTGATTGACCACCATTACAGGGTGGGTTGCATTGGTGCCTCTGAAACTGCAGACATATGTCAATATGGTCTTGCGATTGCCCTTAGGGGATGTGTCCCATCTGTACTCATAGTTAGCCTTTAGTAATCCAATTGTGATCTATTATGCTCGTTCAGACAAAGGTTGACATGCCGCTCCTGTTTTGCTCTGTACGACCAATATAGCATCGTATTATGTGCTTTGTGCATTGCTGCTGTCCAGCAAAGGGGTTTTCTCTACATTGGTGGAGACAAGTTTTACAAGTAAGGTTTTGCTGAGGCCATACAGCTATGTGGATAATCATATATCTCTTTGTAGTAGGCATGGACACAAGGTCAGAACACAGTTGGCCACATCTACAGTTTCAATGTGATACTCATGTTTATTATACTACCCATGTCTGTGTCAGTGCAATGACACAACCAGTAGCTGTAGAGGTGTAACTCTATTGGATATACAAAAACTAAGGTTACACACGTGTATAACATGTACAGCTTATTCACCTGACATTTTGCATTCCATGTCAGTTGTTATGAGGCAGCCATGTACACCTACCCATACATACATATGCACAGGTAATACCTGCTATACATTTCTGTTCTATATCAGTATGGCACACTGTAATGACAGTCTTGCTGGTCAGTCAGTCATGTCAACCTGTTAGGGCAGGACATCTGTGGGACAATGCACATACATGGTGGGCTATGGGCCGCAAGTAGTGACAATTTCTTCATATTGCTGTAACACACATATGTCATTTAATAGTGCAGTAGCCTTTGCATTCACAGACATACCCTAGAGGATCTCTGATGCTCATATGGCAGGCAGAGAGGTGAAAGGCTAGGTGAGTGGTAGTGAGGGTAGGAACTGTTAATGTTGTGAGCATGACTGGTATGGGGACAGAGCTAGCTGATATGCTGGACAGAGGAAAGGTGGATATATTGTGTGTGCCAGAGACCAGATGGAAGGGGTGTACAGCTGTGTGTATTGGAGTCGGGTACAAGTAGTTCTATCATGGTTTGTATGGGAGGGGAAATGGTGTAGGTGTTAACCTGAAGGAACATTATGCCAAGAGAGTTTATGGAGGTGATAAGAGTGTTTGGTAGAGTGATGTTCAGGAGGCTGGGAATTGATGGTGTGATGTTGACAGTTGTTAGTGCATATGCTCCGCTAGTTGTGTGTGCGATGGAAGAGACAGATGTACTTTGGTGTGGTTGGATGAAATGGTGATGTGTGTACCCAGGGGTGAGTGAGTGGTGATTGGAGCAGAATTCAATGGGCATGTTGGTGAAGGGGACAGAAGGGATGTAAAAGTGATGTGTAGGTATGGTGTTAAGCAAAGGAATGCAGAAGGTGAGATGGTGGCAGAGTTTGCAACAGAAGTTGGACATGGGTGTGGTGAATACATGGTATTACAAGACCAAGGGAGATAGGGTGATATACCAGAGGGGAGGAAGATGCACACAGGTGGATTATCTACTATGCAGGTTGGGCTGTTTGAATGGGATTGGTAACTGTAAAGTGGTGACAGAGGAAAGTGTAGTTAGGCAGCATGGAAGGCTAGTCTGTGGGATGAAGCTGGTGATCACGAAGAGGGGAGGACTGTGAGGGCAGCACCATGGATCAAATAGTGGATACTGAGAAAGGGTGATTGTGAGGTTGAGTTCATGGAAGAGTTAAGACAGGCAGTGGGTGGCAGTGAAGAGTTAGCAAATATTTGGGTAACTACATCTGAGCTAGTAAGGGAGATGGGTAGAATGTGGGCTTGGTGTGACATCTGCACAGAGGAAGGAGAACAAGGAGATCTGGTGGTGGCATGAGGAAGTACAGGGGAGTATACTGAGAAAGAGGATGGCCAAGGAAAAGTGGGATTGTCAGACAGATGAAGAAAGTAGACAGGTGTATAGGGAGATGGGGTGCATGGCAAAGAGAGTGGTGGCAAAGGCCGAGGATGGGGAATCTGAAGGGTTTTATGTAAGGTTGGGCACCAAGGACAGAGAATAAGACCTGTACCAATTGGCTTGACAGAAGCTTGTAGCTAGGAAGGATGTGCAGCAGGTAAGGCTGAGAACTGATAATAGGGAACTGCACTCACTAACGAGGAGAGTGTGTTGAGCAGGTGGAATCAGTACTTTGGTAGGCTGTTGAATGAAGAGAATGAGAGAGTGAGAAGGTTGGATGATGTGGGGATGATAAATCAGAATGTGCAACAGATTATCAAGGGGGAAGTAAGGATAGCTATGAAGAGGTTTAAGAATGGAAAGGTTATTGGTCCAGATGACATACCTGTGGAAGCATGGATGTGTTTAGGACAAATGGCAGTGGTCTTTTTAACAGGATTGTTTACTGTAATCTCAGAAAGTGAGAAGATGCATGAGGAGTGGATGAAATGTGTTTGTGCACTGATTATGAGAATAAGGGTGGTTTGCAGAGCTGTAGTAATTACAGAGGGATAACATTGATCAGTCACAGCCTGAGGTAATGGTAAAGGGTGGTGGAAGCTAGGCTAAGGATTGTGGTGAGGATTACTGATCAGCAGCATGGTTTCATGCCAGGATAGAGCAGTGCAGATGCAATGTTTGCTCTGAGAGTGTTGATAGGGACATACAGAGAAGGTTGGATGTAGCTGCATTGTGTCATTTTGGACTTACAGACAGCATATGACAGGATGCTTAGAGATGAGTAGCGGCATTGTATGAGGTGGTTAGGAGTGCCGGAGGAATCCATAAGAATGCTACAGGATATGTACAAGACTAGTGTAACAGCAGTGAGTTCTGCATTGGGAGTGACAGATGTGTTTAAGGTAGAGGTGGGAGTACATCAGGAATCAGCTATCAACCCTTTCTTATTTGCAGTGGCAATGGACAGGTTGACAGACATGATCAGACAGGAGGCCCCTAGACTGTGCTGTTTGCAGATGACATTGTGGTCTGTGGGGAGAGTAGGGAACAGGTTGAGAAGACTCTGGAGAGGTGGAGGTATGGTCTAGAGGGGGAGGAATGATGGTCAGCAGGACTAGCATGGAATATTTGTGTGTGAATGGGAGGGAGGATGGAGGAATGGTGGAGGAAGTTCAGTTTGCTAAGGTGGATAGGTGTAAATACTTGGGAACAACAGTTCAGAGTAATGGCGAGTGTTAGCGAGAGGTGTCAACGTGAGTAATGCTAGGATGTGGGTGGTAGAGAAGAGTGTCATGTGTGATTTGTGACAGACAAGTACCATTAAGAGTGATAGGGAAGGTCTACAAGAGGGTAGCGAGACCAGCTATGCTATATGGGTTGGATATATTGGCACTGAAAAAAGAGGCACAAGTCAGAGCTGGGCATAGCAGAGTTACTGATGGTATGATTTACACTGAGTGTGTCCTAGCAGTGTCACAGTTATTATTGTGCAAAACACACTCCAATAGTGGTCAAATGTGGGCCATCCTTTCCTGGTGTATCTCAGGGCCCTGAGCTGTGTTCTATGTCACTGCAGACAGACACCGTTTCTATGGCCATAGGTTCAACTCAGCAATGCAGCAGTATAGCATGTGTTGTTAAGAAATAATATTGTTTGATCTTCCTGTTTTCCATGTTTACATGCCCAGCAATATAGCCATACAGCATGTGTTGTTGAGAAATAATATTGTTTGAACTTCCTGTTTTCCATGTTTACATGCCCCTACTACATTTGATTACAGGCTTGATTGTTTGGCATAGCTGTGTTTATTTGTTTTCAGTTCAGTTGGTATACTCCATCAGTCTCAATGTGCCTGTCTGTCTGTCAGTTTGTTGTGTGTGTGTGTGTGTGTGTGTGTGTGTGTGTGTGTGTGTGTGTGTGTGTGTGTGTGTGTGTGTGTGTGTGTGTGTGTGTGATCTGTTTTGTATAGGCAGCATCTTACCTTTAGTAGGTAATGTTCAAGAGCAATTGATGGCCTGTGCACCAGTTGGAGTCCCTCACTTGCTAATTGCATGTGGAACAGCTGTGGTATCATTCCCATACCTAATAGCATGGAAGCACACTCGTATAACTGAGTACTTCATGTGGACGTTGGCCCTATCCCTTGCTTGGGAGGAGTATTTCATGGAGGTGTGTGACAAACAGCATCACGGAGTGTAGTTGGGAATACCTCTTACGACAAACACTGTGAAGACAGCCCAACAAATTGGGGGAGAATGTTTCAGACTTAGGGACAGAATGTAAGAATTGCTGTTATACAGTTGAAGTAATGCTAGTTTGACAGGGTTTGTGTGGATATGGCTGCTCCGCATGAATTTATGTCTGATAGTGTTATGTGGTTGACATAACTTCCAAATATAGGGCTATCCGTAGACTGGCCAGAGTTTGGACTCATATTCGGTGTGTTACTCACACATTTGTTGGCCTTGGAAATTCAATAGCATACTCTGAGGATTGCAGTCAGTAAATGGTAACATCCATGTGTGTTTCTGACTTCATATTCCTCAGAACAGATATGTTACAACAACCCTGTTACACCACCAACTTTTCAGTTTATAACAGCAATATGTCAATAATGTCCCTGCGTTTGGGCCTCTGCCCCCAAATATGTCAGGCTTTGTCCAGATGTCATGCTGTAAGAGCTGTATAGGTGTACAATATCATTATATAGTGACTTCATTCCAGAAATCATTCCAGTGATGTATCAGACTGCCAGACATGTTACGTGTAGAAGGCCTTATTTTTGAGGATGAAGCCTGGATGTTCTGTGGGACTCCATACAGTTGAGAGGACTGTGCATTTCTGGCAATTGTTGACAGACTGTTAGGATTGCGTAGCACTGTATTGGGAATGTGTTATTTGGCCTGTGTGTGTGTGTGTGTGTGTGTGGGGGTAGATGAAAGTGTTGAGGGTCCTTTTCTATCTGACTCTGCATGCTGCTCCAACTTCCGGTGCTCTATCAGCTGTATATGTTTGTAGGAGCAGACTGAGACATGCCCCATACTACACTGTGACTTGAGCCAGTATATATAGGGGTAGTGTTTGAGTGAAAGACATGCTGATGATTTTGTGCACACAGTCCATATACTCTACTTTTCCTGTGGCTTACCAGTATGTCACTTTGAATGTGGTAAGATTGGTTCTGGGTATGCACTTTCAAGCTGGTGTTGGTTGGTCAGTGCTGTTACATCCCTGTAGTACCTGATATATTTGCAATTACATCTGTATTCCCCCATAGCAAAATTTGGTTAGTGTTGTGTCAGTCTGCCTGTAGTTTATACAGTACTTGGTGACATGCCTTGTAGCTCAGTGTAGTTTCCCTACTGTGATGTTATGTCCCTATATTTATCAGATGTACTCTTGCCTGGCTTCCATACATGTTGTGTATGTCTGACAAATCAGTGGGATGATGTGAAGATGTATGCCAATGAGTAGTGAGTAATTTGGTTTTGGACTTGGGCTATTCCAGTCAATATATGGTACAAGAGACAGGAGGGTGTTGCTGTATCAACTGTGTAACCTTATCTACTCCAGTATTTGAGGTATATTCCCAGTTTCATGGCTTTACACCCCCCCCGATCAGGGTTGGTTAAGATTTGCTGCACTAAGGGTTTCTGAGCATACCTCTCAACTGGCTAGATTGTTTCAGCCTGTCCATGATTATTGCTCACATGTATGTTCTGTCCCACAGAATCATTATTTTCATTTATGTGGTAAATCACTGTGATGATGTCACTGTGATGATGTGAGGATTTCTGTCAGTAAATGATGACATGCATTTCAGTTTCAGAACTCACATCCTTCTGGACATGTATGCTGACACAAACCCTGTTACTGTAGGAACATTCTCATTTATAACTGCAGTACGTCCATTATGTCCCTGTTCTTGGACCATTGTCCCCCCATTTTGACAGCCTTTGCCCAATATTATTGCACTAAGAGGTGTAGAGGTATGGTGCTGGGTATGACTCCACTATGCGTTATCTTACCTATGAACCTATAATCTAAGGGGGTGGCGAAAGCCAACACATTCTGGCTAGGCTTATAGATGCCCTCGGGCACATAACCTAGTACTTACTTATGAACCTATGAACTTATGGGCATATAGATATATATATATATATATATATATATATATATATATATATATATATATATATATATATATATATATATCGACATTGCATTGTTCAAATGTACAGATTTCCGAACCAAATGTTCGGAAATCTGAACACCAGTGTAAATGCCAAACTGACTATTGCAGTGAAGTCGAATGGCGAAAATGTTGACTACACTGAAATGCTCCTACCTACTCAACATTCAATAACACGCTTTTGCAGGGGGGGAAAGCCCCCCTGCACCCCCCACACACACCCTACTTATATATACAAACTCCAAGATCACACTTCAATGAGGGTAAGGGTACATTTCCCCATCCCCACTATAGTGCAGTCTTCACTGCAATGTTGAAGCTGACAACAGCAGCCATTCGCGCTTGTCAGCTTCAACAATTTATCGCGATCGTCCTACCAGGTTTGCCAGGTGGTTTTCGCACATATGTTCGTTCGTCTAAAAGCAGAACGAACATCTGATTGTAAACCTATATATATATATATATATATATATATATATATATATATATATATATATATATATATATATATATATATATATATATATATATATATATATATATATATATATATATATACATTTTTTGATATCTATACATGTTTATATAACAATATATATGTAGACATTTTAAACATTTATTTTATATGTATAGCTCCATATAAGTGATGTATATACTTTATACTATTTATCTATCACCATGCACATCTATATGTATATATTTATATATTCCACAGTGTTTATTCCCTACTATGCTATACCTGTACTGATTGATATATTTGAAAATTTAGTGGTAAATTGCTCTGACTATGGTGTACATGGTCCTGTGGTACAAGACCTGGCAGGGCTGATTATTTTGTTACTGTGCAGAACAGTGGCTGATGGAGACAGGGTGATTAAGGCAGTTTTAAGCTGTTGTAAGTGGGTTTGCATGGGTTTGCTCGATGTTAAGTGATGCCATCACACAGTTAAATGGGAAACTGCTTAATTTGTGTAGGCATCGCCTAGCATTGCTCAAACTCACTTACTGCCGCTTACTGCTGCTTACTGCAGTGTACTCCAGCTTACCCCTGTGCTAATTTCTTTAAAAGAAAAGAAAAAAGGGCTGATAGGGAAGTGATGATAAAGGGGGCACAGAGAGGGAAAAACAAAGTGACAGGTAGTTTGGGATGTGCAGGATGGGTGTGGGAAAGGTCCATAGCTGTCCATTTCTGATACAGCAACAGCTGTGCATTTGTACAAAATCTGGAGGTGAATTTGGACACTCAAACCCCTGAGAGAGGGGTGAGGACAGCAGTAATGTGTTATTAAGCCAATTAGACCAGATTACATGTGTCCAGTGGACACGTGTGTGAAATGGACAGCTATGTATGGGGCGACATTTTTCTGTGGGAACAGATTGCCATTTTTTTATAAGGTGAGAGTGGGATGTTGGAGAAGGATAGTAGGTATATTTGGGGACGTAGGTTGGGTAGGAAGACAGACAAGACAGGAGACAGGGGTGGTATATGACACATGTGGGGGATAAACACCTTGGACAGGGATGGTGGCTGGGAATCGGATGCCCATAAGCCCCCAGATGGATACAATGGGACTGAGATCCCCACCCGTGGGCAGTCACCACTGCACCTTCATGGCCCCAAAGGTGGCTGTGCTGGGGGCTGAGCAGAAGGGGCAGGCTGATCCTCAAGATGCACCAGATGGCCCTCAAGCTGGTATAGCAGATCTCCAAACTCATTTTGGGGGTCTGCTACACCAGCTTGTGGGCTGTGTGGCCATCAAGTTGGCATAGTAGATCTCTAAACTCTTTTTGAACCTCGCTACGTCTAATCCCCAGACCTGACGATGAGTGACAGTTTCCTATCTGCACCCATCCCCTGAGGTGGTTCCACCAGAAGGCAGTGGAGGACCAGCAGACAAGGAGGTCCCTGGTTGGGTCTCAGACATGCTGAGGCCTGGTGCCATGGCCAGTTGAGGCAGGACAGGTGGATCTGCTGTAATCGGCCTTCCCAGATGTGTTATGGTGTTGCAGTTTTATAACATATGTTGGTTAGTCATGAAAAACACATTCCAGGATTAGTTTTAACAGCATGTATAGGTATTCCCATTAACCCAAAAAAACAGATTTGGAACTGTTGCATAGCAAATAGAACACATGCATATATGGAGCCACAGTGTGCATTATAACAGCATGCAGGTTACATTGATAGCAACAGGCCAACAATGATAGTATTTGAACAGGGAACATTAATAGTCAAATGTTTAAATATTTCTAGAACAATAGGACATATGTCCCAACAGTAGGTTTGGTGAAAAACATACCCATTGATTTATGTGTTTAGATTATTGGTGCAGATAGGGTGGGTGAGAGAGAGATATGTCAATTAACAACTGTATAGGCTTCAATTGCCCACAACTTAAATGTTAATTGCTCTAATCATTACTCTCCAGGTATTACCTCACTTTACATCTACCTATGGCCTTGGTTTGGGCAGTGGGCATGTTTGTACACAGTGTATAATTACAGCCTTCTTACAGATACTTTATACCTTTTCTTACCTGGCAAACCTGTGGAGAAAGTTTCTGTTAACACTCCCTTACTGTTTCTACCCATATTCACATAGTCAGGGTTACATATGTGCACTCATACTGTGTGTGTGTGTGTGTGTGTGTGTGTGTGTGTGTGTGTGTGTGTGTGTGTGTGTGTGTGTGTGTGTGTGTGTGTGTGTGCATGTGTATGTGTGCTACTGCCATACTCTGCCTTGATTGTTATCAGTCACCTTGGGTGTGGGTGGCAGTGACCACTAGCTGTGACAGCGTGACACTTGAGGGAGATTTCTTGGGGAAGACTACTTGGTGTATGTACTTATCTTGATGTCATTTGCAGCCTTGGGGTTGGACAGTGGGTGATGTACACAGTGTATAAGTACAGCCTTCTTACAGCTAAGATATATCTTTTCTTACCTGGCAGACCTATGGAGAAAATTTCTGTTAACACTACCTGACTGTTTCTACACATATTCACATATTCCTGGGTGAAATTATGCATACGGCTTACTTCCACTCCTGGGATTCGAACCATGCCTGTTTGTGCAAAAAATACAACAAAGTTTGCGTTTCATCATACTGAGTTATTAAGAAACTGCGGTTGTTTGCTTGACTGTTTTCTGTCTAATACTGTCTTGGTTGTACAATCTGACCTTGAAATTCTGACGTTCATGCATGGCAGACAGTTCTTATACTGTGTATTCATCCTTTGACATAGCACAGTTTGGAAAACACTGGTTAACACAACATTACTATTCAGGTATCAGATCTTGGTGCATGGAACACTTCATAAAGTTATTCTCCTGTTTTATAAATCCACAATCTTTGTCAGATGAGCCTTGATTATTTAATGCTTTCAGAGCTATAGTTGCTGTGCAGAAACTGTACACATTTAGATTCATGCCACCACATAGCAAAATAAACACAACCAGTCCTGGATTTTGACTTTTATTGACGGGTACTGACACTTTTATTGATATATACCCTGTATGTTGTTATTACCCTGCTAATGTCTCATTTATTCCGTACAAATCATACCCATTTTTAAATACTGACAGGTGACATTCTACTCCTTTCTAATTTATTTGCCCTGAATACAAGCTAGATTTATACTCACCAGCCTTGGTATGCAGCCTTAGCAGCTGCTGGCATGGGCACCCATGTTTGTGTCCCTCTCATCTGCAGCTGTACAGAAGATAGATAAACATTTATGCATACCTATCCATCACATACACAGGCTGGACTTTGGAAAACACTTATTGATACTGATACTTACACACATTTAGGACATTCCTCTCCTGTGCATCTTGGATCCATTGGTCCAAGAGCTCCCTCTTCCTATGCTTCAAGTCAGCAAAGTAGAGCCAGACCTGCTCACCAGTCTGAGGGATTCACAGTGGCACTGGTGAGATCACATGTGAGATGGTCCCAGGCCTCCACTTTGTATTGGGAGCCCTGGTACTGGTCCTGCTGCAGTCTCCCTTCATAGTCTTTTACTAGGAGTCCAACCATGACCCTGGACTCCTGAATGCTCCAGCGCTGTGCCTGAAAGTGCACAGCTTCACCAACACCAACCATAGTGCCTGCAGTGATGAGTTACAACTGGTTATGGGCTATATTCCCATCTGCAAGGTTTAAATAGGGCAGATTTCTCACACTTTGCCATGATTTGATGGCTTTAAATATGCTGAGCTAAGCGACAGGCAAACCCGCTTAGCACAAATAAGCATTGTTTAAAGGAGTAGATGCTAAGCAATGCTTATCAGTGTGCAAATCTGCTTAGCTATGCTGATTAATGCTAAGCATACAAAGTTAAGCAATGCTTACTCTAGCTAAGCATAGCTGAGCACAATTTAGCGTTGTTCAGCTTTCATTTTATGGACTATCAGAATTGTGGGGTTGATTCCTTCTTAATGACATCTTATGCTATGTGTGTTTCCCTTCCATAACATCTGCCTATGTGCTTTCATTACATTATATACTTTTGTGGCTATACTGTATGGGACACTTGTGTTTATCTGGGGGATTCGCATCTGTACTACACTGACACCCCACATTTGGACCTGTTACACTACCCTGGTTAACAAATATATATTATTCACTATCTATTTATAAAAAAGATACTTTTAGTCCTGTTTTCACATATAAAAGTGAACAGACTGCATTGGGGCAGTGAATGACTGCATGCTAACCACTATACTATTTCACTTTGATTATTGTGGCTGTATGTTTCTATTTATCTCCTTTGGATGTTTAAGCTATGCAGTACACAGCTGTATGAGTCGCACACCTGTTCAGCTATGCTTAAACATTTGGGGATGGAAAAAAAAATAAACGTGTTTTATTTTCATTTACTTTAGGAGTATGCATATTGCTTTGTGCCTCTTAAAGCAGGACATCTGGACAACTACATCATACAGGGGGTATTATTTTACATGCTCCTCTTAGGAACATGCTTATTTATTTGGTATGAAAGCATGTACACTGACATACCATTGTGGACATTATCTGTGCTGGACCACTGCAGGGGACTGTGCTTCTGTGTGTATTCTAATGTATTTTTTCCGTAAACACTGTTATGTCATGATAACATTGTCTGTGGACACTGTTAGTATTTTTAGAATACCCATACGGCAATTCTAGAGTGCAGGGGGCATGTGTACTGTGCAAGCAATTTTCAGACAGCCCCCCTGCACTCATTCATGGATCATGCAATTGCAGGTTAAACAGCAGCATGCCTTCATTAATAATCTTGTGATATATGGGTTAACATTTAAGCTGATGAGTTTTCCAGATCGTAGTAGGCTGTATGGACTGCCTTTCCTCATCAATGGCTTTGGTGACTGTTTCAAAAGTCAACCAAGTTTAAATGGGACCACAGTTGCAGCCACTCCCTGGGTGATCCCAGAGGTAAGAAGTAAGACTTTTAAAGTCCTGTCTGTGCTGTGTAATTCCTCATTTGAGTTCGGGAGAGCACACAGCCGGGGACACCATCAGGTCCCATGATGCTGTGTTTTTTTTGTTGGCAATGTCTGTATCAGTAATCTTCTCACATCATTTTTGAAGTTCATTCTGATCTGGTTGGAGTTTTCTAGGTTTCTAACATAGCTAAAAAAAGGCCTTATGATTGTTGTTTTAGTCTTTAGCTATTTTTTCTCCAAATTTGCTTTTGATGATTTTTATGAGAGCTCTTAGTTTTTACTTATAGTGATCAAGATTTTGCTCTATCTTGTAGTAGCCTCCCTCCTTGTTGTAGAGTTTTGTTTTATGGCTGGGGTCCACCAGACTGCTTGCCTTTCCTTTGGTACAAAAGAGTCTTTGTTTTGCTTTGGGATTGCCTTTATCCAGCCTGCTGCAGGTGCTGGTAGGCGCATTTGTAAGTGATGTGATCTCACCCAGTGAGGGGGGGCGAGGCGGTGTTGAACATTGTGCTCCCATGTCTGTGATGATGATGATCAAGTATGTTATCTCCTCTTGTGGGATGGTGACTAGTTGTTCTCCTTTCTTGTCCGGATTTTGGGTGGGAAAAAATGATATGGATATGAATAAAACCTGATATAGCTTGGGGTGCTCTCAGGAGCCTTGAACCAGGTTTCTGTCACAGCACAGACATCGATGCTAAAAGGCTATGGGGGGGTGGCAAGAGCCTTGCCAATATCCGAATCCCAGGGTGACAGGTGTAGGATACTGCTCGGTCAGGGTCATATACCTGCCTGCTACATAATCAGAGAGCTCCTCATTAGCCCCACCTCGGCAGCAGGCAGACCTTCTCCTTACTCTCACTGTGGGGGCGGGGGTGTCAGTGTTCTGACTATAGGAGTCACCAGTAGTGTAGTGTGTCTGTTTGTGTTTGGCCTTAGGGCTGTGACTGTTTGACACGTAGATTTTTGATCAGAGCCTCGAGTATGTCTTTGTGTGCTTAAAATTTAACCGCCGGGCGCTGCCTGCTGCCCCTGTGCAGCAGCTAGCTCAGCGCTAGCATTAATTTGCTTAATTTTCGCCAAAAGCTGCTTTATAGCAGGGGCTGCAGGTGCTCCAGTACTCCCTACTCCCACTAGTGAAACAGAACTAAGATAAAGCCCAGGGACATTATGCAAGGCATGCTGCTGTGCTGCACTGGCATGATCCGCTCTGTGCAGGAATAGCACTATTCCTGCATGGAGTTTGATGAATCTCAGGGAACATGTTTTAAATTATCATCCTTAATGAATGTGTCATATTTCTTTGTCAATTTGGATTATAAACATTGCATTTACATACTGTGTTTTAAATCTGATGTATTTATGTTAATTTATAATTATAGAAGTTCAAGAAAGTATTGAATAATCACCAATTCTTTGGGTTGTTTGAATATTGGATAAAAGTTATCAGATGATTTAGATCTTAGTGTTTAAATTTGTTCCTTCCTAGTTTTCATTAACACTGATGAAACTTGGATGAGTGAATGGATGTTTGTGGTGTAGGCTGTGGAATAAGCTATTTCAAAATGCATTTATTGCTGGTCAATATGTTTTTGTTTCTCAAGTGCATGTGCACATGCGCACGCACACACACACACACACACACACACACACACACACACACACACACACACACACACACATGCACATACACACATGCACACACACACACACACACACACACACACACACACACACACATATATATATATATATATATATATATATATATATATATATATATATATATATATATATAAATATAGATATGTATATTATCATCAACTCCCTTTTTCTACATGGGGTTAAGGTATTATGTTAACTGTCGCCATCTCTCTTGATTCAGTGCCACACTCCTGTCTTCTTTGAGTCTCATGCCTGACTGTCGCAGATCTTCTCTAACACAATCCATCCACCTCTTTGCTGGACATCCTCATTTCCTCTTAGCTACTTCTTGTATGCCCCAAATCGTCTTCACCATCTGCTCTTCTGCACATGTGTACAAACTACCATAATTTGTTCTCTTTGATCTTTTCTGCAATTGGAGCTACTTTGGCTTCTGCTCTTATGTCCTAATTTCTTCATCTGTCCCACAGTGTACATTCTACCACCTTTCTTTTCTAGCTTTGACCTCTTCATTCATACTTCCCTTCTCTTCAGCCACCCCTCCCAGATGCTTAAAGCTATTAACCTGGTCCACTATTTCCTTTCTATCTCAATTCTCAGCTTCTTCTGATTTCCCCAATTTGTTATGATTACCATTGTCTTATCTGTATTTAGTTTCATCCCATGTACCTTCAGTTTTGCATTCCATTGCCCTATCCTTTGCTAAAGTTCTTGCTCATAGTCTGCCTGTAAATGCCACATTGTCTACACGCAGTAACTTTGTTGATCTGTCCCCTCAGACCTATTTGCTAAAACCAACAAAGTTAAGAAAAGAGTTGCAGTAGCAAAGAAGAGGGCATCAGTGGCACACTACTAGCAGCTTCTAGAAAGTGGGTCAGTAGGTGGCACAAAGAAACTATAACAGGTTACAAGGCAAAGACAGAAAGATAACGTGTTCACCAGTATGAATAGCAGTGGGCTCAGAGCCGAACCCTGGTGCACACCCACTTCAAATGGGAACCCCTCTGTGAGACCAAACACTGTTTCTGCTTGAGTCATTGGGTCCTTGTGCATAGCCTACACTAATTCGACCAATGTTTCTGGAACTTTTAACCACTGCAGTACTGCCCAAATCAGCTTTCTTGGGACCTTGTCATATCATACCTCTCAACTGTACAGATTTTCACAAAATTTTCAAAATGTGCCTCATATTTTTGGTCTGTTCCTCATAAAATTTGTAATTTTCGGGACATTTGATGCAAATCAGTGAGGACTGAATTCACTAAATAATGACAGTCATTTGAGTTTCAGGCTTCATAGCCTTCATAAAAAGCATGGTAACACAAGACCTTTTACTCTAGCAACATTCTAAGTTTATGAGGAGTATTTAAAATGTGTGCCTGTTTTTGAGACTTTGTCCCCTTATTATTTTTGTCTTTGTCCAGATTTTTTGTGCTAAATGGTTGAGAGCTTTGTGTCATATGCTTTCTCTAAGTCTAGGGATGCCCAGTTGGACTCTTTCCTCATCTCTAGCTTTTTTTCAGCTATCTGTCTCATTCCAAACATTGTGTCAGTTGTGGTGCATCCTGATCTGAATCCGAACTGCTCATCTCCCATCTTACATTCTGATACTCTGCCTCTCCTTTCATCAATAACCCTCTCTAGAACTTTCATGCATTATGACAGGAGTTTGATTCCTCTGTACTTCCCACATTTGTGGATGTCCCCTTTGTTCTTGTACACTGGCAGGAGTATACATATTCTCCAGTTATCTTGGATACGCCTTTTTATCATCACTGAATACCCTTAGGAGTCATTTCTCCCCTATCTCTCCCAACACCTTTATCATGTCTGCTGTGACCTCATCAGGGCCTGCTGCTTCCTCTGACTTCATTTTGCTTAGTGCTATTCTTACTTCTCTTAGGGTGGGCTCTTATTCTCTCATCATAGGCTGTGTCTGGGGCAGTACAACTTCTGTAAAATTTTCTTCATTCAGAAGCTGCTGGTAATACTCCTTCCATCTGCCTTTGATATCCTATGGACCAGTAAGCAGGTTGTTGCTGGCATCCCTTATGAAGGGTGTCTGAATATCTTTTTATCATTCTGCCTTTGACTTCCAACCTGATATAGTTTCTTTGTGCCACCTACTGAGCCACTTTACAGAAGCTGATAGAGTGCCTCTGACACTCTCTTCTTTGCTACTGCAACTCCTTTCTTAGCTTTGTTGTTAGCCAACTAGTATTCCTTTCTAGTCCAGTTGGTCTTTTCTATTTCCCATTTGTTCCTGCATTCCTTCTTTTTTTTGATGACTTCCTGGATTTCTGCTTTGTACCACCAGCTTTCCTTATGTACCTTATTTCCATTTCAGGCTCAGTCACACATCTGTTCTGTAGTCCTCACACATGCTTTTTTGAGGTGCTGCTATTCTTCTTCAACGCCACCTTTTTTTTTTCCTTTTCTTGGGGTGTTAGAGCCCTGAGTAATTCCTTGAAATGTTGCACGTTCTCTCCAGTCAACTTCCATGTCATCATCCTGGTCTCTGTTGATCTTAGAGCCTTCTTTGACCACTGCTTGCAGCTGATTGCGGAAACCAATGGTTTAAGCTGTGGGTCAACTGTTTCATTGGGAATTGATTCTACTTCAGTGCCCTTTCCATACTAGGAGGAAGTATACTTGAGGTGCATGTTAGCCACTCTTGTATATTATCTTGTGGCTTTCTCTCTTTCTGAACCATGTGTTGGCTACTATCATCCTATTTGCCAGACTGAAGTCTAGAATGCCCTGTCCTTCTTTATTTTGATGCCCCACCCATGTAGACCCAAGCAGTCCAGCAGTCCTCATATTCTGTTCTGTCTGTCCCCATATGTGCATTCAAGTTCCTCATCATCAACATGAATTCATGTTTCCTGCTTTATCAGGCAGGTCCTGCAACTGCTGTCTGAATGCACACTTTTCCTCACTATTACAACCCTGCTGTGGGGCATAGGCTGAGATTATGAATATTGACCTATCATTAGGGTGGAGTCTAATTGCCATGAGTTTATCACTAAATCTGATGACATCCCTCACTGCCTTCTGAAGCCTCTCTCACCACAATTCCCTCACCATTTCTAGCCTGTCCTCCTCCTGATTAATAGTCACCGGATCACAAGCTAAGTGGCTTTGCTGCACTTCCCTTACATTATGTCTCTTGGATACATAGAATGTCCACCCTTCTCCGTATCATCATGTCACTCACTTCCAAGCTCCATCCTATCAGTGAATCTACATTAAGTGTAGCAAATCTCAGTTCATGTTTGGCAGGTTGATTGGTTTTACATCCAGTTTTCACCCAAAAGAGCTATCCCAGGTAATCCAGGCTGGGCAACTGGATGCCGGACATCCAGTAGCTTACTGACCTAGGACTGCTGTGCTTTGTGCCAGGCACACACTGGCTAATAGAAGCACACACACAAACACACACACACACACACACACACACACACACACACACACACACACACACACACACACACACACACACACACACAGTGTGTGTGTGTGTGTATATATACATATCTCTCTCTCTCTCTCTCTCTCTCTCTGTATATATATATATATATATATATATATATATATATATATATATATATATATATATATATATATAGATATATATATATATATATATATATATATACATACATATAGATATATGTTCAAAGGTTCATAGGTAGGTACTAGGCTATTGGCTCTAGGGCCTCTATATAAGCCTAGCCCAAAAGGTACCCTGGCTTTCACCACCCAAGAAGATTATTTTCCTGTGCTCCTGTTGAGCAAAGCCACAGAAGTGATCCCCGGGGTGAATTTCCTATTTCCCATCCAATCGTCAAGCTTTTTCTTGAATAGTGCTATTGAGGAGCTTTGTTTGATATAGAGAGGTAGTTTGTTCCAGAGTATGGGAAGTCTTTTGGACAGGAATCTATCCCTCCAGCATGTTATGTTTATTGTGGTGACAAGGCTTAGGTCCCAAGAGTGTGTAGCTGGGAGGGATTGGGAATTCTTTAAGTGGAACATGTCCAATAGCTCTGGGTTTGACATACCTTTGTATGTTAGGCAGAGATCGCCTTTGAGTAGGCGATATGCGATGGAGTAAAGCTGGAGTTTTTTGAGACGGTCTGTATAGGGCATCTGTTTGAGGCTGGTAATCCTCTTTGTGAGTTATTTCTGCAGCCTTTCCAGTTGTTGTAGATGTCTTGAGAGGTACATACCAAAAGGGGCATTGAACTCTACAATGTGTCTAATGAGTGATGAGAAGAGAGGAACAATTACCTCTTTTTTCCTGGATGAGAAACCTTTTGTGATGAGGTCTGCCACATAGAAGGATTTCCTGACTACTGTGGCAATGTGATTATCAAAGGAGAGACTACTGTCCAACTGTGTCCCAAGGTCTCTTATCACATGTTCAGTGTTAAGTAGACTACCACCTATGTGGTAGTTCATGGGTACAGAGTTTTTACCAAAAGGGATGACAGTGCACTTTTTGGCACTGAACTTGAGGCCATGGCTTTGACACCAGGCACCTGTCTCAGTGAGGCCCTTTTGTAGGATGTCCACATCATTAGGAGTTTTGATTATGGCTCCTAGTTTACAGTCATCTGCAAACTTCATTAGCCAAAGACCTTCTGTGTTAGCCTGTACTTCAGAGAAGTAGATACCAAACAGGAGAGGACCCAGGACTGAACCCTGTGGTACTCCACTTGTCACTGGTCTGAAATCAGATTTGGATTCTGCTACTTTCACAGCGTGGGTTCTGTCAGAGAGCTAGTTGGCAACCCATCTTGTGACATAGGGATTTATACATAGTTTAGTGAGTTTATCTATAATTCCAGAGTGAGGGATGGTATGAAAAGCCTTGGCGAAATGTAGATAGGCTGTGTGAACCACCTTACCATCATCTACGGCTTTGGTGACTGCTTCAAATAAGTCTGTCAGGTTTAGGAGATATGATCTGCCTTTTACAAACCTGAACAGGGTGGGGTCCCAAGTTTGGAGATTACCAATGTCTTTGTTTATAAGTTCCATGATGATATGTTCCATAGCCTTGCAGACCAGGCTCATCAGGCTAATGGTTAGTTCCCAGGGTCTGTGGTGGATCCCCCTTTATGGAGTGGGATAACATTCGCTGTGCACCATTCAGTAGGCACAAAGCCTGAGGTGAGGCTATGATTGAACATGGTACTTAGGTGGGGTGCCAGTTCATTCTGTAGTTCATGTAGAACACAGTCTGGGATGTTGTCAGGTCCCATGGATGCTGTGTTCTTGGCTTTGGAGAGTGTGTTCTTTACCTGTTCAGCCATAATTACAGGAACTTTGCATTCTTCCAGTACAGAGATGGACCCTTTAGGGGGTGAGAGGGGGGTAAAGTTAGCACTGAACTATCTGCCAGGATGCTGGCAGTTTCAGTTGGTTCTGTTTATTTAGTGTCATTGTAACTCAGAGCAGATCTGAGTAATGCCATTGAAATTCTTAACATAGCTATAGAATGCTTTGTGGTTGTCTTTAGAAACAGTGGTGATTTTGTTTTCATAACTAGCTTTGGAGGATTTTATGAAGGATCTCAGCTTCTTACTGAGGCTAACCAGGGAGTTCCTCCAATCATGGGATTTTACTCTTTTTTTTTGCAGCAGTTTCTTTCTTCTGTTGTAGAGTTTGTTTATGGCAGGGGACCACCAGATTGTCTTCCATTTTTGAAGGATGGCATCTTGGTTCTGTTAAGGATAGCACAATCCATGCACTTGTAAGTGCTTATAAAGTGCATTTGTGTAGGATTCAGCAGTCATACCTCTATTGTCCGTCTGCATGGGTGTTGTGAAGTTTGCCACTTCTGTCTTAGGAAGTGTGAAGTTGGCTTTGGAGAAATTTTTTACGGTGGATTCCCTATTGAAGGGTGTGGGTGGGATGTGGCTGTCTAGGATGATTAGCATGTGGTCAGATATGACCAACTAGGAATTGACCTCTGGTGTGGAACACCGGTCACCCATGTTGGTAATGACCAGGTATAGGATATTGCTGCCCCTTGTAGGGGTGTGGATAAGTTGATCCAAGGTGTTGGACTTTATGAACTCCAGAAAACGTTGAGAAAAAGAGCTGGTACATGAGTAGTTTTCTCAGTTAATGGTGGGGTAGTTGAAATCACCCATTATTAGGATGTTAGGTTGCACATAATATTTTCCAGTGTATCAAGAAATGAGGAGTGGGAATCCTGGGGCCTGGTGGGGTATCTGTAGCAAGCTACAGTTTGGATTCCTGTCTTGCCCAGAGTTAGTTGCACTTGGATAATCTCGGATGCATTATGCTGAGCAACTAGCCTGGAGGTGTGGATATCCTTAATGAATATGGCCACACTGCCACCTTTAGTGTTTCGGTCCAGGTTAGGTGGTTGAAAGGTGTGGTATGAATTATAGCCTGGTAATGCAGGGGTGCTCTCAGGAGCCGTGAACCAGGTCTCTGTCACTGCACAGATGTCGATGTTCTCCAATTTAAGGAGTGCCTCAAGAGAGTGCATTTTGAGGCTTAGACTTCTAGCATTGAGTAGCATTACCCGCAGATTTGGCTTGCTTGTACCTGTTACTGTGGTGAATTTGTCATATGAACTTTGCCTAAAAAAGGCACTATAGAGGTAGGAAGACCCTTAGCCAGTATCCGTAATCCCAAGGGCGAGAGGTGCAGGCCATCTCTGGCAAAGCATCATCGTCTGTCAATCATATCATCCCAGACAGACAGATACTAGATCCCCTTAGTATGACACCAGAAGCTTAGCCAATTGTTGAAGTCAATCATTTTGTCCTTGTACTGTGGTATCATTCTGGGTGATGGCAGGATGGTACTCAGGGCTAGGGTCATAACTGCCTGGGCTACAAGATTGGAGAGCTCCCCCATGTCTCTTCTCATGTAATGCAGGAAGGTACATCTCAGGTCATTCACACCAACATGGACAATGACAGAGTCATATTTGTACTTGTTGT
>NC_056741.1:103697176-103722176 GCF_019279795.1 Protopterus annectens
TTGCAAAAGGGGCATTGTACTCAATTATGAGCTTGATGAGGGATGAGTAAAGAGGCACGATGACCTCCCCTGATTTAGATGTGAATCCCTTCATGATTAGGTGGGCTATATAAAATGTTTTTCTAACCACTTTGGCCACATGGCTTTCAAATAAGAGATTGCTATCAACTTGGGTCCCCAGGTCTCTAATTGCTTCTTCTGTACTTAATGGATTACCACCTATGTTGTCATTTGTGGGCACTTTGTTTTTGCCAAAGGGGATGACTATACACTTTTTGGCATTTAGCTTGAGGCCATGGCTCTGGCACCAGTTGTCTGTTTCTATGAGGCCCTTTTGTAGGATGCTTGTGTCGGCTGGAGAGTCGATTATGGCGCCTAGTTTGCAGTCATCTGTGAACTTGGTCAGCCACAGTCCTTCCATGTTGGCCTGTACCTCCGAGAAATATATACTGAACAAGAGAGGTCCCAGGACTGAGCCTTGTGGGACACCACTTGTAACTGGTTTGGAGTCTGACGTGGCTCCAGCAATTCTAACCATGTGGGTTCTGTCCTTGAGCCAGTTTGCAACCCATCTAGTGACATAGGGGTTTATATTTAAGCTGGTGAGCTTATCTATAATGCCCAAGTGGGGTATTGTATCGAAGGCTTTTGCGAGGTCCAGGTAGGCTGTGTGGACCACCTTCCCCTCGTCAATGGCATTGGTGACTGTTTCAAAGAAATCAACCAGGTTTAAGAGGCAGGATCTACCCTTAACAAAGCCGAACTGGGTAGGATCCAGTGTCTGTAGGTCCCCAATATCTTTATTTATGAGGTCCATGATGATCCTTTCCATAGCTTTGCAGACCAAGTTAGTCATGCTTATGGGGCGATAGTTTCCAGGATCCATTGAGGCACCACCTTTGTGGAGAGGGACCACTGTTGCTGTACGCCACTCTTTGGGTACATATCCTGTAGTGAGGCTGAGATTGAACAGTAGTTTTATGTTTGGGTTTAGCTCTTCTTGGAGTTCATGTAGGACGCAGCCTGGGACACAATCTGGTCCCATTGATGCTGTGTTTTTTGCATTGGAGAGGGCGGCTCTTACCTGAGCATCTGAGATGTCAGGGGGGCAGCACTCTGCTGGGATAGATATTTGCCCTTTTGGTGGGGAGTGGGGGGAAAAGTTTGTGCTGAACCTATCAGCTAGGATGTTGGCAATGTCTTTGGGTTCTGTGTATTTTGTGTCATTTTGGACTAATTCTGAGCATATCTGGGAATTCCCACCCAGGTTCCTAACATAACTAAAGAAAGCCTTGTTATTATCCTTAGTGCCCTGTGCAATTTTTCTCTCGAAGCTGGCCTTAGACGATTTTATGAGTGCCCATAGTTTTTTGCTAATACTGATCAGAGTTGCCTTCCCCTTTTGGGATTTTTCTCTATCATGTAGTAGCTTCCTCCTTCTTTTGTATAGTTTGTTTATGGCTGGGGTCCACCAGACAGGACGCCTGCCTTTGGAGCATTGGGTCTTGGTTTTATTTGGGATTGCATGATCCATGCATTCCTGAAAGTGTTCATAGAATGCGTTTATAAAGGATTCTACGGTCTGGGCCGTATTTTCCACAGGCTTTGAAGGATTCCACCTCGGTTTTGAGGAGTGTGAAATTTGCTTTAGAGAAGTTTTTCACTGTGGTTTTCTGGGCAGAGGTTGGGGTTGGGATGTGAATATCCAGTGAGATTAGTTTATGGTCTGATCTTACCAGTGAGGGATACACTTCTTGTCTGGAGCATAGAGCCCCCATGTTGGTGATGATCAGGTCCAGTATGTTTTCCCCTCTTGTGGGAGTGGTAACAAGTTGTTCCATAGCATTTGAGTTTATAAATTCTAGGAACCTTTGGGCTAGGGTGTTGGAGCTAGAGTAATGCTCCCAGTCTATGTTTGGGTAGTTGAAGTCACCCAATATAATGGTGTTTGGAGAGACCTTCATATTTTCCAGTGTTCTCAGGAAGGCCGAGTGGGGTTCCTGGGTTTGGGAGGGTGGTCTGTAGCAGGCTATAAACTGGAAGGCAGTTTTACCCACTGTTGGTTGCACATGGATAGTCTCTGATGCTTCGTGCTGTGCCACCAACCTGGAGGTGTGGGTATCTTTGACGAATGCTGATACTCCCCCTCCTTTTGTGGTTCAGTCCAAGTTTTGGGGCCGAAAAGCATAGTATGAGGTATAACCTGGTAGTGCTGAGGTGCTCTCCGGAGCCTTGAATGAGGTTTCTGTTACTGCACAGATATCGATGTTCTCCATGCTAAGGAGAGTTTCGAGTGCATGCATCTTGAGGTTTAGACGTCTGGCACTGAGTAGGATTACTCTTAGTTTCTTATCCCTTGTGATGCTTATGGAGGTGGGTTTGTCTTTTGAGCCTTGCCTAAAAAAGGCACTATGGGGTTGGCAAGAGCCTTTGCCAATATCTGAAAGCCCAAGGGTGACAGGTGCAAGCCGTCCCTAGCGAAGCATCGTGGCTTGTCGAGCATGTCATCCCAGGCTGATAGGCATTGAATCCCCTTTGAATGACACCAATACTTAAGCCAATTGTTGAAATTGATCATCTTGTCTTCATATTGTGGCATCATTCTTGGTGAGGGTAAGATGCTACTCAAGGTCAGGGTCATATCGGCCTGGGCTACATGCTCAGAGAGCTCCTCTATGTCTCTTTTCATGTAGTCCAGGGAGGTACATCTCAGGTCATTCACACCAGCATGGACAATGACTGAGTCATATTTGTACTTGCCTTGGAGTGACCTGAGTGCTTGTGTTATGTGGCGGATCCTAGCGCCCGACAGGCAGCTCACCGTGACCTTCTCCTTGTTCAGCCTGGTGAGTGGGACGTCAGTGTGCCTGATGATAGAGTCACCTATTGCAAGTGTATCAGGTGTGTTATTTTGCCTTAAGGGCTGTGACTGTTTGGCAAACTGGCTTTGTGAGCTGTGTGTTGCATGTGTTTTGTTTTGGGGTAGCGGTTGCTTGGGTGTCTGCTTTGGAGGTCTCTGCTGCTTAGGCAGATTTTTATTTAGAGCCTCCGAGTGTGTTTTTGTGTGTTTATCTGTTTGGTTTGCTGTCGTGGTAGGTCTATGTGAGACTGGAATTGTAGTGAGTGTGGTTTCCTTCTCCTCCTGACTGGTTACGCCAGTACTGAGTTGAGAGAGCTTAGCCTCCAGTTTGGCTATATGGTTGTATCTCTGACATGTGTTGGAATTTGTTGGGAGGAGGGGAGGGTTGTCTGTGTACATGAGGCAGTTGTAACATTGCCTCAGCATTCCCAGATTCACCAGCTGGACCAGAGAGGAGATTGACAACTGACCTTTGGACATGCTAGAATAGTATTGGGAATTCCTTTATAATTGAAAAAAGGGCCACTGGGGAACAAGGTACTCAAGGGGAGTTTGTGAGGTTGTAGTGCTTTTCATTTTTTAGTGCTGACTTATATAATTGCTTTAGTGAGCAAGTGCCAGGCTTTAGAGTAGGAATAGGGTGTTTATTATGAGAACTAGATCAGTTCTAAGGGAAAAAGTGAAAAGCAGACTTTGTGGAGCTGAGAATGGTTTAAACCCAATTAAGCGGAGCTGCCCAATGCTGTGCTATGCGCAAAATTGCACAAAGCCGCGCCAAAGCGGGTTTTATACAGGGGGACTTGAAAGAGCTAGAAATTGGCCCAAAACAGCCAATAGACTATCAGATTCTTGTGCTGGGAACACTCCTCCAGGGATAGATAGGCTGCTCTAAGCTCCACACTGCCACTGGTGAACAAAGAAGCCTCCCTTTATCCAAGAAAAGAAATGGGCAACACAGGAACTTTCCATATGTCCAGAATACAGCAAAGCCTCTATTTGGACTACTCTAGGTCAGGAAAGACGGAAAACAAGGATAATTTTTTGTTTTATTTCTTTTTTGCAACAAACAGCAGGAAAATGCAATAAATATGTAACACAGGCTAGCGCACTTGAGTGTGTAGCCTCAACAGGTAAATGCAACAAACAGGACAAACTTTAAAAGTGCAGGTGCAAAAACAACTTTAAACAGTTTAAAACAGTTCAAGAAGCAGAAATACTTGCAGTTTAGCTAGATCGGACAGTCGCCCAGGTAGTAGCAGGAAAAAAACACTTTTATCAGGTTAGCAGTCGCTCTTTTAGCCTCTCTGCTGCTAGCACCACTCTGCAGGACCACGAGGAGCTTGGCTGAGTAGTAACAAGTGCAAAACCGCCAAAGTGGGTTTTCTACAGGGGACTTGAAAGAGCTAGAAATTGGCCCAAAACGGCCAATAGACTATCAGATTCTTGTGCTGGGAACACTCCTCCAGGGATAGATAGGCTGCTCTAAGCTCCCCATGTGTGTGTGTGTGTGTGTGTGTGTGTGTGTGTGTGTGTGTGTGTACACACACACACACACACACACACACACACAAACATATATCGCACAATTGCAGGAAAGGAGATGTAACCCACCCAGCTATAACAGTGAAGTTGCACTGGCAGACATTGACTATCTTATCTGTCGACCAAACAGAGTCGATAGATCAGTTATCACTCACTTGTTGATAATCTTGGACAAACCCGTTTTACATTTACCTACTGCATACTGTATAAATCATTTCTAACTGTATAAGACTTTGCAGGTTTAAGTTATTATGAAAATAACAAACAGTTTAGAGATCATATAAAAAACTCTCTGCAATGCCTAAGTGAACTGACCTGCATCCATATTCACTTAGGTGCATTTAATACAAAGGATACTTACCTCTTACCTGCAAACCTCTGCTATGCAGATCTTTAAATCAGTAGCCTCACTGCCCCATCGCAACATGGAGGCTATCTTCACACACCCCTGGAATTAACATATACTAAGTCCATGGTTTATAATCATGAAGGGGGAGCAGAGAATTATTGCATAGTCAGCTTCCTGTCGTTAATCTATAGTATAATTCAGTCAGCTTAATCCCCAACATTATTTGCCTAACAATCTGCCAATGACATGACTTTCTCAGATTTTCTATCTTTGCCTGCATTCAGTACACAAAGCATTTTTGCATCAGTGGGAATGAGAGAGAAAACTTAAGTATTTAGACAAACAGATAAAATTGTGGATCATTATTAACTTTGCTTTGTGGCAGGCCCCACCTAAGTACCTTAGGACTGTTTAAGAAGAGGTCTGAGAGAAACATAATGATTTTTTTACATTCAAACTGAGGTAAAGGATAGGAACAAAGGAATATTGATGTCAAGTTAGAAGACGGGTCAGGAGTAGGGAGAAATAGTAAAAGAGAAGTGAGCATGCAGGTGGCACAGAAATGCTGGAAGGAGGATAATAAGAAGGACAAAAAAGGGGGGACTGGGGGTGATGCTGCATGAGGCTGAGTGGCAGTGACAAGATGGAGGCATTGAAATCCATCCTGTGATCTGAGAAAGTGAATAATGTCAGCATCACAGAAGTGCAGTAGAGACATAAAAAGACAGGTTGGAGTGGAGGGTTACGTAATAGACTGGATATCCACTGAACTGACAGAGTTAACAAGAAAGTGAGGCAGAATGGAAGTAACAGAATATGGCAAGTACATTGATAGTCAGACTTCAGGCAGTATGTGCAGAAAGCTGGTGGCTTTGTACTATCTACAATCTCAGGCACATCAATGCCCAAGTACAATAAGCTGGTAGGGAGATGCTACTTGGGGGGGGGGGTGATATAGAGTGGTACTGATAGTAACTGCTACACCCAGAATAGACATGGACAAGATCTCGATAGGGAGTATGGAATGGGAAGGATAACATACTGGGAGTGGGAGACGACAGAGGAAGTGAGACAAAGATGCACAGTCCAATAAAGGGGAGACAGAACTCATGTGGACACAATGCTTTCCCCTGTGAGCATGTGCATCCTTACACATGGCTCATAAAGTTTACCATGGAAATGTAGCTTGGCAGAGACAAGAAAATGTCCCAAATTGTGCTTTGTATTATGCACTGTTCTTTTCCAATATGCACAAGTACTGAAGTGAGCCAAACTGCCTCTTCCTCCCAGTATGGGTAAGCTGGCTTTGGCCACTCTTACCCATTCTCCCCACCATGAACCTTATGTTCTTGTGTTGCTAATTGATTTCCAGTCAACTGCACTATAGTTAAGGCTTCATCTGTATGTCATGCAGCCAGGATAGGTAATCCAGAAGTGTGTTATAAATACACCTAACATCTATATTCAAAAGAGGATCCAAAGTGCTTGACAGGGATCTTGATTAAATAAATCAGTTATCTGAAACAAAAATATATGTGCACATACATCAAAAACCTTATAGAACTTTGACACTTATTTTAAATGACTTTTTCACTTGTGAGAATATGTGCTTTCACCAGATCTAAAAATAGCATAATGAAGAAACACAGTAGAGGAACTGACTGAAAGTCACAGATCACAGTGTTTTAGTGTAAGACATTATGGGATTACAGGAAGATGTGTGCAGAGCCATTGACAGAATCACACAAGTAAGCTAATAAACCAAAAAAAACAATTAAAAAGAGAGAGACACTCAAGACAGTTGACTATTTTCACAAACAAAAGTAAATAAAAGAGAGAAAATACAGGAAGACACGTTTCAACATATATCCAACTAAATACAACATAAAAAAGGTTACAGAAGAAATAAGAGCAAGAGAGAGTAAAGGAGTTTAAAGTCCTGCAGCATGGCAGAAAGCGCTACATATGCAGTTATAAAGAAATGTAGTCAGAAGGACAAAGCTGTAACCACAGAAACTAAGAAAAGAAGAAATGAAGGTGAATACTCATTTTTTTTTTCATTTCTGTACTGAAGCTTAATAATTCACATATTGCATATTTTGAAAATATAAGAAAACTCTTCTGAAGAGGTGGTATTGTATGCTTTACATTTTTTATACTTCATTAATAAAATAGTTACATATAAAGCTGAAATATATGAATTTACATTAATAGTTGCTATTACGCTTATGATTACGACACTGAACTTTCTAGATATGACTGAGGCATGTATGATTGAAACAAGAAGGAGATCAAATGCCACATGATTATTACGAGTCAAGTAATATGTAACTTGATTTTATTTTATCATATTGTACTTTCTAGACTGGAAAGCACGTTTGAACCGATAAGTTTTGCTTCTGTATAAAAGCCATCTGTCTTAGAATAAAAAGAAGTAATGCCTTAGCAAAGGGTTGCTATGATGTTTTCTTTTTTTTTTCTAGACTGCACACTAAAGTATACTTTACAAACATGAAAGGTATAGTCTTGCAGTTCACATTTCTGAGGAAAGAATGAACAATAATAAGTCCAGAAGTCTACCTTAGCAATCAGCAGTCCACACTTTCCAGTGTTGTTATCTTTGTTTGCCATTTTGTCTTTTTGGATTTATGTTTGTTGATCTGCCTATACATCTGTATAGCTGACAATACAGAGAAGGCACTTCTCTTTGGCACATTTCCCTTATCAGTGACTTTGCTGTAGAGCGTAAACTGAGGTCTTGCCATTATAGTTACAAGAACTCATAACAGCACCATAACTGTTTGCTCTGAGCACAAACATATTTTGTTGTTCAATCGGACCTGTAAACTAATACCTAAACATGGAAAAACTGTTTGTTCTGGGCACGTTGTCATGTTTTATTTATTTAACCCCCAAGACAGTCTGCAGAGTGCTGCAAACTAATACTCATATAAGCCTTTAATCAAATTCTGCCTGTCATTTGAATGTATCATGCATAATTATAAAAATAATATATTACTGTAGAAAACAAAAGCAATGTCATTGAGATGTCTCTCTCTCACTCTCTTCTTATACATGCAAGTGGACTCTCTGTCTTTAGTCTTGCATGCATCAGGTTTACACTATCCCTATCATTTGATGGATGCCATGAGTACACGTCACCATCTAATCTATCCCACATGGTACGAGAGCTTCCACACACAAAATCCAAAGGGCTGCCATCAACAGATTGGTAGAGCCAAGCCCTCATCCAGTCAATGGCATTTTCAATGCCAGGAAAAGCTCTACATGCACTGGGATGATCAGTTAACTAGAACCACCACTCTCTCCCTGCCAAGATGAATTATGTTTATTTTGATAAACTGATGTCAGCGGTTCACTCACAGCCGTTCATTCTCCCAGGCAGCTAGTGTTCAAGCTGCAGTTTGAACTCAGGTCTTCAGGGTGCTAGCCAGGGCTTTATCCCTCTATGACATAGAGATGGGGTCTACAAAATTATATATTATAGCAGTAACCAATTAAGTGGGTGTGGTATATTTTTTATTTTATTTTTATTTTATTTTACATTTGATGACCAGGATAGTCCAACTAGATTAATGTCCATTTTCAGTGGAGACCCGGGGAGAAAAGCTCCAGGGTAGACAGATAAGTAATAATAAAGAAGGCATATTACCAAGGTAGACAGATAAGTAATAACAAAGAAGACATATTACAGATGAGATATTTACAAATGACATAAGCAGACATGAAACAGACAATATCGCAAGTTCGAGTTACCCCCGGTAACAGTCAGGGGAAAAAATAACAGTAATTTGATAAATAGATTATATACATTCATGGTGACAGTTAGCCAGGCTTATTACAGTGGCAAAGCCAGTTTAGTGCCAGATGCTGTTTGAGTTTAGCTTTGAATTGGGATAGGGAGGAGAGCAAAGTAATGTTAGCTGGAAGGAGGTTCCATGCTTTGCCTGCAGAGTTTGCAAAGAGGGAGTCACCAGCTACATTGTTAATTTTAATTGTCTTAATTTGTAGTCTGTTTGAGGATCAGAGCAGTCTTGGATTGTTGTGGGGGGGTGATCATATTTTTAAGAGCTGGTGTGTTATCTGGATAATAGAGGATTTTATTAGCCATAATCAAAAGGTTATATTGGATTAGACTGGGAAGTTCTAGCCACCCAAGCTGCTTAAGGTTGATGCAATGGTGTGTTCTAAAAGGTAGACCAGTGGCAAACCTGACAATATGGTTGTAACAGATTGAGAGTCTATTAAGTACAGATTTATTTAGATTAGAGAGAAGGGGGGATGCATATAAAAGTGTTGAAAGCAGGTGGGAGCGAGCTATGGCAACCATAGCTGGAGGGGTTAGGAAGGCTTTTATTCTATACAGTGACCCTAGTTTTTTATTCATGGTTTTGATCATTTGGTTTTTCATAAAGGTCAAATTTTAGATTATTATCAATTATTACTCCTAACAGTTTTGTAGAGGATTCGGGGGTGATTATTTTGCATTTATGGTGAAGGTAAATGGTGTGGACCTTTGTGTTGAAGAGAATAACAGCATTTTAGTTTTTTGGGGATTTAGCAAAAATTGACGTTCGGAGAGCCAGGTTTCTATAGTATTAAAGGTGGATTGGGTAACAGACCTTAATTCTGAGGGAGATGCGGCTGAGCAAATCAGGGTGGAATCATTAGCATACTTGATACAGCTGACATTCGGGATGACTGTCTATAGGTTATTTATAAAGATGGAAAAGAGTATGGGTCCTAATATGGAGCCTTGTGGCACTCCAAGGGTGTTAGGTAATAGGTTGGAGAGCTTGTTCTGCCAGAGGACAGCCTGCTGCCTCCAAATGAGGTAAGATTTAAACCATTGAATGGCACTGGCATTTAGACAGAAAGATTGCAGGGTGTGAATTAAAAGTTGGTGATCCACCATGTCAAATGCCTTTGAAAGATCCAAGAAGAGGGATGAGGATATTTGATTATTGTTACGGTTATTATTAATGGCATTGATGAATGCTAGTAGGGCTGTGGTTGTGCTGTGGTGTGGACGGAAGCCATGTTGGGTATTGGCCATGAGGTGATTCTGAATTAAGTGGTGCATGAGTTGTCTGTGTATACATTTTTCCATAATCTTAGCTAGTGGAGAAAGTATAGCTATCGGTTTGTAATTGGAGAATTCAGTGGAGGAAACTCCTTTATGTAGTGGGATTACATAGGATGTTTTCCAAATGGTGGGAATTTTTGCCTCTGCTATAGTGTGGTTAATTAGTATAGATACTGAATAGGCTATGGCATCAGCTGATTTTTGAAGGTACTCAGCAGGGAGTTGATCAGCTGAGAGAGTGGTGGGTTTTATTTTTTTGAGCAAAGTATGGATAAGTGATGTGGACACTTGTTGGAAGGCGAAAGAGAGTAGGTTTATAGGGGTGGTACTATCTGGGTCAGGGGAGCTGGGAGGTAGTTGGCTAGCTAGGGCTTGAATTGTCTCTGTAAAGAAATGGTTAAAACTGTCTGAGACATCCTCTGGAGATTTATCAATGTGAAGCCCAGACCTTCTTTCATTAATATATGCCATAAAAATTCACTTTTCTTGCACTTAAAAAAATAATAAACTTAGAAAACTGGAGACTCGAAACCAACAAGAGAGATGGGACAGGCAAAACTAAAAGGATAATCAGATACTTTTCTCTAGTTTTGCGTAACGTACCTGATTATAATTTTATTTTTGTCTGTCCCATCTCTTTTTTTTTAAGTGTAAGAAAAGTGAATTTGTTATAGTATATAAATTCCAGGTGTCTGGACCTTTTTCCATTGGTATATGCTTGGATTTACAGCAGACACTCTGGTTGGGCTGACCAATCAGTGTGCTACTTTTTGAATGTTAATGGCCAGTCATTGTATAATGATGATATAATCCTGAGACATTTGCTTTATGATGCATGACTGGAAGAAATTAATTCTAACAAAAAAAAAATATTCTTCAAACATGAATAGACTTCAGAAACACGTATTAACTGAAAAGCAGAAGGGCTCTGATAAAAAAACACATCCAAATGTGACCAAATGATTTAAAATTTGTACTAGTGAAGCTTAAATTTAATAGGTACCACTAAAAATAAGATAGTACAGTAACTTCATTTTATTCAGAAAGCACAGTAAGAGGAGACATACAGATAAGAAGACTAGGAGAAAACAGACCAGATGTTTTAAGAAGATTACAGTGACTGTAAATTAAATTAAATGGTTTGTTCCAGACATGATCAAAATAAACATACTAAGTAAGTTTTTGCTGCATGTGGAGCAGGTTCATGGACAATTATGGTTTCCAGTGAAACAAATGTCTACTCATAACTGTAGATTATCTTTTTTGCTTATGTAAAACATCTGGATACATATCATAAACCTGAAAAAATGATTTGAAAGTAGTAAGCTTAAGAACTATTGTTAAAGAACTTGTATCTAAAAACAGTATATTTGAAGACCATGAACTTGAATATAACATTACAATTAAAATCACAAAGCAATCATTACTGGCAAGAGAGCTATGCTCTCTGCAAGTAGGGATTTGCCCCAGTCATTTTTCCTTACTTAACAAATCCACAGTCATGGTATCATGAAGAAATCCTTAAAAATGTGCTAGTTAATGGTAGCATAGTTTGTATGAAAACCATGAAATTGAGTATAACATTACAACTACAGACATACTGTTCTATTTAAAAGCACCACCGTTTGCTTGAACATCGACCAGCCACATTTCTTGTAAAGAAATAGAATTTGAATCAGACTGTTAAATCCATTTATTTTATTTGCTTTCACTTCAGAAATAGCTAGTCACAAATGTTACATATTAAATAAAAGGTGTCAGACTGATTTTTGCAGATTTTTTGTATCCAAACACACAGCACAATTCCAAAACTCTCCCCTTGTCTTGGTAGTCGTTCACACGCATTCTTGCTTGCAAAGTCGCATGATAAGTGAATTGAGGGGAAAAAGGAATTCTCAAGGTGGCAGTAGTGTGAGCTGTTTGATATCAGCAACCTTAATTTGCTGCTGGCAAATACAACAATCTTTGGTTTAGTAAGATTAAAATTGACTTTAACAATAGCTTTTCAAGATTTTAGCATTCTGTTGGTACAGACAGTTAGAGAACTGTGTGATACCTGTTGTCATTTACTGGGGAATTTCTAATGCAGTCCTTTGTCCTGTGGAAGGTGGTAATGCACAACGTGTGCTAATTCCTGGGCTTTCTTCTTAAACTGGATAAGGCAATGTTGTTTTCAGTCTGGATAGACAATGCACATAGATGAATATATAATTTGTTAATTCTTAATACCTCATGAAAATCCCTACTGTTAAACTGTCTCATTTTAGTTAAACTTTAAGTTAAACCTTAAGTGATGAACTTTATTTTTTTTTCTCATGAGGCATAGTGTCAGTATAACTAATTTAATGACTGAAAAAATAATATCTGCTCTACATTTTTTCTGAAGATGACTAAAAATAAATGCGCCACCTTAGTCTCAGATTTATGAAGATTAAAATAAATTAACACTAAGAGGTCTCCCTGTATCCTGTAAGCAAAAATCTAAGTAGCAAGCTTATATTCTCAGAAATGCTGCAAAAAGATTTGCAATTTACTGTATATAGAGAGATCAAAGTAACTCTATGCTGAATATTAACTTTTGTTATAATATGGATGTTTTGGTGTCCTGTAGTTCTTGTTCTACATCTTCTTTGTTCTACTAGTAAAACTAACATCATAGGTTCATAGGTAGGTACTAGGCTATTGGCCCAAGGGCCTACGTAAGCCTAGTCAACAAGTTTCCCTGGCTTACCCCACCCAAGAAAGTTATTTTCCTGTGCCACTGTCGAACAGAGACACAGAATTGATCCCCGGGGTGTATTTCCTATTTCCCATCCACTCATCAAGATTTTTCTTGAAGAGTGCTAATGAAGAACTTTGCTTGACATAGATGGGTAGCCTGTTCCAGAGTATGGGAAGTCTCTGGGACAGGAATCTATCCCTCCAGAATGTCCTGTTTATTGTGGTGACAAGGTTTAGGTTCCTAGATCATGTAGCTCAGAGGGATTGGGATTTCTTTAGGTGTAGCATGTCCAACAGCTCTGGGTTTGACATAGCTTTATATGTTAGGCAAAGATTACTACCTAGAGCCTACTCCATAGGTGATATGCTATGGAGTAAAGCTGGTGTTTTTTGAGGCGGTCAGTTTAGGGCATTTGTTTGAGGCCAGTAATCCTCTTTGTGAGGTACTTCTGTGGCCTTTCCAGCTGCTGCAGATGTCTTGTGAGGTACATTCCAAAAGGGACGTTGTACTCTATAATGGGTCTAATGAGTGTAGAGTAGAGGGGAACAATGACCTCTTTTTCCCTGGATGAGAACCCTTTTATGATGAGGTGTGCCACGTAGAAGGACTTCCTGACTACTGTGGAGATGTGACTATCAAAGGAGAGACTACTGTCTACCTGGGTCCCAAGATCTCTTATTACGCATTCAGTGTTAAGCAGATTGCTCCCTCTGTGGTAGTTCATGGGTACAGAGTTTTTACCAAAGGGGATGACACTGCACTTTTTGGCATTGAGCTTGAGGCCATGGCTCTGATACCAGGCATCTGTCTAACCGAGGCCCTTCTGTAAGATGTCCACATCATTTGGGGACTTGACTATGGCTCCTAGTTTGCAGTCATTTGTGAACTTCGTTAGCCAGAGGCCTTCTGTGTTAGCCTGTACTTCAGAGAAGTAGATACCAAACAGGAGAGGTCCCAGGACAGAACTCTGTGGTACTCCACTTGTCACTGCTTTGAGGTCAGATTTAGAGACTGCAACTTCTACAGTGTGGGTTCTGTCAGTGAGCAAGTTGGCAACCCATCTTGTGACATAGGGATTTATACCTAGTTTAGTGAGTTTAGCTAAAATTCCAGAATGGGGGATGGTGTTGAAAGCCTTGGCGAGGTCAAGATAGGCTGTGTGAACCACTTTACCCTCATCTACGGCTTTGGTGACTGCCTCAAAGATGTCAATCAGGTTCAGGAGTCATGATCTGCCCTTCACAAACCCGAGCTGGGTGGGATCCAGAGTTTGGAAGTTACCAATGTCTTTGTTTATGAGTTCCATGATGATACATTCCATGGCCTTGCAGTCCAGGCTTGTCAGGCTAATAGGTCGATAGTTCCCGGGATCAGTGGCGGCTCCCCCTTTGTGGAGTGGGATAACTGTTGCTGTGCGCCATTCAGTGTGCACAAAGCCTGATGCGAGGCTATTATTGAACATGGTGCTTAAGTAGTGAGACAGTTCATTCTGAAGTTCATGTAAAATGCAGCCTGGGATGCTGTCTGGTCCCATGAATGCTGTGTTTTTGGCTTTAGAGAGAGCAGCTTTTACCTGCATAGTTGTGATTACAGGGACTCTGCATTCTTCCTGTATAGATATGGGCCCTTTAGGGGATGAGAAGGGGTAAAGGTAGTACTGACCCTATCTGCCAGGATGTTGGCAATATCAGTTGGTTCTGTAATTTTCTTGCCTTTGTGCTGTAACTCAGAGCAGATCTGGGTGTTGCCATCGAGATTCTTGACATAGCTATAGAATGCTTTGTGATTGTCCTTGGAATTAGTGGCGATTTTTTTTTTCGTAGCTAGCTTTAGAGAATCTTATAAGGGATCTCAGCTTCTTACTGAGGCTGACCAGGGAGCTCCTCCACTCATGGGATTTTACTCTCTTTTACAATGGTTTCTTCCTTCTGTTGTACAGCTTGCTTATGGCAGGGGACCACGAGATTGGCTTCCTTTTTTTGGAGGATAGTGTCTTGGTTCTGTTAGAGATAGCACAATCCATGCATTCGTGTAAGTGCATATAGACTGCATTTGTGTAGGATTCAGCAGTTGTAACTGTATTGTCCATCTGCATGGGTGTCATGAAGTTCACCACTTCTGTCTTAAGAAGCATGAAGTTGGCTTTGGAGAAATTTTTTACTGTGGTTTCCTTAATGGGGGGTGGGGGGCAGGATGTGGATATCAAGGGTGATTAGCTTATGGTCGGATCGGTCCAATGAGGAGTTGACTTCAGTTGTGGAACACCGGTCACTCATGTTGGTAATGACTAGGTCTAGGATATTGTTGCCCCTGGTGGGTGTGTGGATAAGTTGATCCAGGGCATTGGAGTTTATGAATTCCAGAAAGCATTGAGCTAAGGAGTTGGTACATGAGTAGTTTTCACAGTTAATGGTGGAGTAGTTAAAGTCGCCCATTATTAGGGTGTTTGGTTTTAGCCTAATATTTTCCAGTACATCACAAAAAGAGGAGTGGGAATCCTGGGGCATGGTGGGGGATCTGTAGCAAGCCACAATTTGGATTGCAGTTTTGCCCAGAGTTAGTTGCACTTGGCTAACCTTGGATGCATTATACTGAGCAACTAGCCTGGATGTGTGGATATCCTTAATGAATATGGACACGCCTCCACCTTTGGTGTTTCTGCCCAGGTTACATGGCCGAAAAGTGTGGTATGAGTTATAGCCTGGTAGTGCAGGGGTGCTCTCTGGAGCCTTAAACAAGGTCTCAGTCACTGCACAGATATCGATGTCCTCCATTTTAAAGAGTGCCTCGAGTGAGTGCATTTTGAGATTTAGACTTCTAGCATTGAGTAGCATTACCCTCAGTTTTTGCTTGCCTGTTCCTGTTATGGTGGTGAATTTGTTATTTGAACCTTGCCTAAAAAAGGCACTATGGGGCAGCAAGAGCCTTAGCCAGTATCCGGAATCCCAGGGGCAACAGGTGCAGGCCATCTGTGGCAAAGCATCATGGTCTGTCGACCATGTCATTCCAGACAGACAGATACTGGATCCCCTTAGAATGACACCAGAAGCTTAGCCAATTGTTCAAGTCAATCATTTTGTCCTTGTACTGCGGTATCATTCTGGGCGATAGCAGAATGCTACTCAGGGCTAGGGTCATACCTGCCTGGGCTACAAGACTGGAGAGCTCTTCCATGTCTCTTTTCATATAGTCCAAGGAGGTACATCTCAGGTCATTCACACCAACATGGACAATGACAGAGTCATATTTGTACTTGTTGTGGAGTGACCTGAGTGCGTGGGTTATGTGGCAGATCCTGACACCTAACAGGCAGCTGACAGTAACCTTCTCCTTGTTTAGCCTGGTGAGTGAGACATCAGTGTGCCTGACTATAGAGTCACCTATGACTAGTGTGTTGGGTACGTTGTTTTGCCTTATTGGCTGTGGTTGTGTGGCACACTGAGTCTGTGGGCTATGTGTCATTGGGTTGTGTTGGGGGATGGAGGTTGCTTGCGTTTCTGCTTTGGAGGTCTCTGTTGCTTAGATAAATTATTATTGAGAGCCACTGCGAATGTTTTTGTGTTACTATGTGTGGATTTTGGTGGTGTAGATTTAGTGAGACTATGTGATGAGTGTTGTGTGGTGCAAATATTTACCTTCTCCTCATGACTGTCAAGTGGTAGGAGGAGAGGGTTGTCTGTGTACATGAGGCAATTTCTACATTGTCTCAAGATGCCCAGATTCATCAGATAGCCAGGAGAGAACACTGGGAGCTGACCCTTGGACATGCCAGAATAAAAAACTATTTTCCTCTAGATAAGTGAGGAAAGTGAGTACAAGAGCTATTTTCCTCTAGGTAATGAAGAAGCTTGAGTGCTATAGTAATTAGCAGCTTATTTAGTGCTTACAAGTTCTGAACAAGTGCTGAGCATGAATAAGCAAATTTAAGTGCTAAATCTAAGAATCTGTATCTGCACTAGACGAGTTACAGGACAGAAACAAATGCAAATGCAAGCTTTCAAATCAGAAAGTTGAGGGAGATAGAAGAGATTGCCCAAATGGCCAATAACTACAATTTCTGGGCCAGAACCACTCCTTATGTGGTAGACTGGTTACCTAGTGCTTACCATTCCCACTGGTAAGCTAGAAGGCTTCCCTCCAGCACAGAAAGGCTTGGGGGGCTCAGAAGCTTACATACAGTCCTGGATACAGCAAATCTGTATCTGGAACACTAGTTACTGGAAAGGTAGGAAACAGGCGTACATTTTTTTTTTACAGAAAAGTAGCAAAAACAGTAGTAAAAACAATTCACATGCAGTGCAAACTAGCACACTTGAGTATGTAGCAATATTAGACCAAACACAGTTTAAAAAATGCAATTAAATTAAAAAGGACTAAAAGCAAATGCAGAAAGAGTTTATTAGGTAGAATGTGATAAAGAGATGGGACTGGGGGAGTGTCCCAAATCAAATCTACAGTGGGGAGAGCAAATGCAAAAGTCAACAAATTTAAACTACAAACCAAAAATAGGGAGGGTGGGTGACACAAAACAGTTTCAACAGAGATCTAAGCAACAACTAACAGTACAAACTCTAAAACCCCAAAAATATACTCAGCTCTGTATATTTGCAGATCAGTCTCTCAGAACAGTGAGACAACAATTTCAACAGAGATCTAAGCAACAATTAACAAACTTTTATAATAAAAAAAAATATTTATTTTATGTATTTATTTATTTATTGACATTTGTTAACCGGGTTTGTCCAACTGGGCTTGTGGCCCATTTTCAGTGGAGACCCGAGGAGAAAAGCTCCAGTAATACATTTTAAAACAAGTAAAATTTTAAACAATATCGATATAATAGCAGTTATATCAAAATGATTCACATATGTTGGATACATACATAAAGTTAAAGTTGCGTTAAAAAGAAGCTAAGTAACAATTTTACATTGATATAGTTTAATAGGTCAACAATGAACATTTTTTGTTTGTATAAAATTGTGCGACTGCATAGTAGACACATTGGAGAGAGAGGTGTAATGAGGTACTAAGTATGATTCATTTGAGGGTACATAAAGGGAAGGAAGACTAGGTAGGGTCATGGCAAGGGCAGGTTCTAGAATTGAGAAAATAAGCTTTTAGTTAATTTTTAAAGTGTGAAGTGTGGGAGATTGAACGTAAGTCAAGAGGAAGTTTGTTCCAAGCATGGGCAAGGGAGTGTTTGCAGAGTAGTTTGCCTACCTACCTTTTTGGATGGTAGATATCAAGTAATTGTTGGTTAGAAGTACGGAGGGTCCAGGATGGGATGTAGATGGAGACTAAGGAAGATAGAGATGGACAGAAGGAGGATTTATAAAGAATAGAGTGTAGCATATGAAACTGATAAGATAGCAGAAACTGGGGAAGTTCAAGCCATTGAAGAGAGTTTAAAGAAATGCAGTGGTGTGAGTTGTATGGGGAGTTAGTAATGAATCTGGCTATTTTATGGTAAGTCTGTTGCAGTTTGTTTAAAGTGGAGGCCTGGATATTGGTAAGAACTGGGGCGGCGTATAAGAGGGAGTGGAGGAGGAGTGCCTGGCCCAGGGTAAGTCTAGATTCAGGGGTTAGGAATTTTTTGTTTCGATATAGCAGACCTAGTTTCTGGTTTGTTTTTTTTTTTTATACATTGGAGTATGTGTAGGTTAAACATGAGTTCATCATCGATACTGACCCCTAGGAGTTTTGTGTGGGTGTCAGGTTGGATATTTGTATTGTTAGAAGATGTTATAAAAAAGGAGGTTTTGTGATGAGAAAGAGAACGGGGAAGGAAAAGTAGGGGTTCAGTCTTTTTGGGATTTAGGATCAATAGGTTGTGAGAGAGCCATTGTTCAGTAGATAGTAGGGCCTGTTGGGTCAGGGAGAGTAGTTCAGGAATGTTATTTGAGATGGATATAAGTGTGGAGTCGTTGGCATACTGAATAAGAGAGGATTCTTTGCATGAGGTGTAAAGATCATTGGCAAAGATGTTAAACAAAAGGGGTCCCAAGATGGAGCCTTGGGGAACACCAGTGGAGATGGGAAGGAAAGGTGAGAAGGATGAGAGCCATTTGACAGATTGTTCCCTGCCAGATAGGTAACTATTAAACCAGGCAAGTGTGGAGGAGGATAGGTGGAGATTTGTGAGTCAGTATAGTAGCAGAGGATGAGAGACAGTATCGAAGGCTTTGGTGAGATCTAGGAAGAGACAGGAAATGAGTTTATTGTTGCCTAGGGCCTCTGCAATGATATGAGTGAAGGAGAGGAGGGCAGTGGTGGTGCTGTGGTGAGGACGAAATCCATGTTGGGTAGGGGTAAGTAAGTGGTGTGTGAGGAGGTGATTGAGAAGCTGTAAGTGAATACATTTTTCTAATATCTTGGAGGGGGGGGACAGAATGACAATGGGTCAATAGTTTGAGGGGTCAGTGGAGTTTCCACCTTTATGAAGAGGGATGGTGAAGAAAGATTTCCAAAGGGTGGGGACAGCTGATTCCAGAATAGATCGATTAATTAGTATAGATACAGGATAGGCAATTGAGCCAGCAGCAAGTTTGAGGAATATAGGAGATAGATTGTCAGTCGAAGGAGAGCAAGGTTTTAGCTTGAGTAGTAGAGATTTGATGTAAGTAATGGGAACTGGCTCAAAAGAAAACAAAGATGTGTTAGTGGGACTTAGAGAGGTGGGTGTCGAAGTAGAGTTTGGCTTAGAGGTTACCAGATTTTGGATGGAAGAAATAAAGTATTTATTCAGGAGGGTAGCTTTTTCCTGACATGAAGAGTTAGGGTATGGGGAGGGATTAGAGGGCTTTTCAGGATAGAGGATGTTGCTGAGAGTTGACCAAAATTTTCGAGGATTGGATTTGTTGTTAAGCTGAGCAGAGCTATAGTATAACTTTTTGTCATTAGTTTTATGTTTTTTTGCAAGGTTCCTCAGTTGCCTGTATTTTTGAAGAAAAGGTGGTTGTTTAGTTTTAGTCCAGGTTTTCCAAGCATGATCTCTTTGTTTCATAAGGGACTTAGTCCCTTTGGAGAGCCAGGGAGCATGGTTTGATTTTACTCTGATCTTCCTAGAGGGAGCTAAGGAGTTTAGAGTATTCATGAAGATGCTATTGAAAGTGCTTACAGCATCGTTTAGGGGAGGTGTTTTAGAATGGACCAATCTATGTTGTGGAGAATGGAGTTAAATTGGGATGAACTGAAAGTCGATAGTTTTCAACAGTCTTTGATAAGGTGGGGTTTAGGAATATGGGAGTAGTGTTTTAAGATGGTGGTAGAGAGATGATCACTGAGGGAGTCAGGTAAGGTGGTGGGATTGTGGTATTGATGGGGGGAATTGGTAAGGATCCAGTCTATGATGGAGCTGGAAGTGGAATTTTTATGGAAGCGAGTGGGAGATGTTATAAGTTGGTGGAAGCCGTGTAGGTGGATACTGAGTTGGGGGGAGTCAGTTGTGAGTTTGGATCAATCAATGTTGACATCACCAAGGATAAGTGTCTCATATGGTATGTTGTGGGAGAACCAGGATAGGATGTTTTCAAGAATGGGCAGATTGTTACCAGGAGGAAGGTACATAGAGGCAATTGCAAGTTTTTTGTGGGGATTCAGATGGCAGTTAAGGATGATGATTTCAGCTGGGAGGAAGTCAGGAATTGGGGAAGGGTATGGTGAGAGGTTAAGGTTGTTTGAGTAGAGGATGGCCACACCACCACCTTTTTTTGCAAGTCTATCAGATCGGAAGATATAATAACCTGGTGGGAGTATTTCACTATTTGAGATGTGTGGCTTGAGCCAGGTTTCAGATAGGGAGAGGATGTGAGTGGTATTGAGAGCTATCCATGAGTGCAGCTCAGTGACTTTATTTGCTAGAGTCTGAATATTCAAAGCGTAAATAGTTAAGTATTTGGATGGAGATGATTGTTGTGACTGAGGTTGGTGACTGTTAGAGGAGTACGATGAGGGCAGTGTAGAGGTAGTTTTGGGGAGAGAAGAGGGGCCAGGGTTGGGATGGATATCTCCAGAACAAAGTAGGTTTTTAGTGAGGAGAGAGTATGTAGTAGATGCTAGATGATGTTTGTATAGTTTTGACTTAGCTTTGTGGGAAGGTTTAAAAACCTGTATTATGGATAGTTTACATAGACTTGAGATAGAGGTAGTAAAGAGATTAGGGAAGATAGTAAAAGATGAAGTAGTTGGATATATGTTGTATGAGTGAAAAGTTGGTGAACATAGGAGTGGGTCAGAGAGATTGGAGTGGTAAGAGGTGGAGATAGAGAGAATAAGGAGTAGTGTAGAAGATATTAGAAAATAATACATGTTGGAATAAAATATGGTCAGATAGAGTAGGTAGAGAGACAGTGGTACAGATGAAGTGGTGTTGACAAGATTGACAGATTAGTAAGGTGGTTGTGTCAATAGGCAGGAAGTGGAATTGTAGTGGCTAATGGGACAGGAAGGGGAGGGATAGGTAGGTATAAAGATAATTGTAATGGGGGTGTGTGGGAATGGGGGTAGGGTAGGGGAGCAAAGTCAGCCCGAGCATCACGGGGGCAAATGAAGTGGGGCTAGAACCCTTGTCAAGATGAAGTCATAGAAACAATCAGTAAAGATAGTGAAAAACTAGCTTGAGAGACAAGGATATAAAGTTTCTAAAGGTATAGTCACCAGAAATAAAATAAAAAGAAATAAAATATGAGCAGAAGTAAGCTTACTAAAGGACACTGGCCTCAAGCTACACAAGTAGATTTACTTGAAGTAAACCCAGTGCTGTATGGTTAAAATAAGCTACAATAGAGAGGGGCTTTGCAGGGGGAGAAAGAGGTATTACTAGCAGCTAAAAGCAGGGCAAAACATAAAATAAAACATTAATATGTAAGAGTCTGAAGACAGTAAAATGGGGCAGGTGCACTAGGAAAGGCAATTATGAGTGAGTTTAGAAATGAATTCAGGGAAGGGTAAAGTGCAGAACAGGGGAATATACACAGAAACAGTATGAGGATAGTGGGTAACCAAAGAGAAAGGATAGGAGCTGCCGGTGTCTGCTTTTCGTGGTGACTAGCAAAAAAAAAAACACTGTAAATTCTTGTGCTTATAAAGTCTAGCATTAATTAAAAGATTAGCTTATGTAGTAGTTATTTACTGGGACACATACTTCAGTGGTATTATTTTAAGCTTAAAATGGTGGCTTCCGGACAGATAGTTAGAGTTGCAGAGTATCTGTTAAGGTCCTCAAACATGTGCTGCCTGTACTGTGGCCAGGAGAAAACCGCAGGGAAAAATCCACTAGGGCTATGAAAATAGAGAGGAGGGAGATTAGTTATGAGCAAGTAATTCAGGAAAAGAGTGAGATGCAAAAATACCATGGGTAGAGAGAAAAAAATTAATACAGTACAGTACAATATACTCAGCTCTGTATATTTGCAGATAGTCTGGAAGGCAGTCTTTCAGACCACAGATTCCAGCAATTCATGAAAAAAAGGTATTTCTCAACAATGAATTGATCTTATTAACAAATATGGTCTACTTACAGATAACCAGCAGATAACCAGCAGCTTTTAATGTTAGTCTTCATACTATAATAGTTCTCTGTACTGTTGCAAATACCATGCACTTTGGCATGACCAATGGCCTCTTTACATGCATGCTTTTCATTGATATAAACAGTGCCTATGATACTGTTAAAAACAGTATTGTAATTGAAAACAAGAAGTTCTACATTTTTCCCCCCAGAGCAGTGCTTTGTTTCTTTAACTACCTTCATGAGGTTGGGAGTTGGTATATAGTTAAGCAGTTTACCTGACAGACACAAGGTACAGAGTTTGATTCTCACCTTTGAAAAGGAAATGGGCTAGGCTTAAAATGGCCCACAAGGACAGCTAGCCTAGTACATACCTATGAACATAACTGCACTTTACAGTTAAGTCAAGGCTCAAACATATAAAGCACAGGAAGTCTAATACAAGGTGTCCCCCAGGGTTCTGTACTTGGTCCTTCTTCTCTTTTCTAAATTCTTAAATGATCTAATCTCCTACCATGCGACAATGTACAGAGATGTCATACTCATCCTAAACTCAAATAAATGTTCCACTCCCTTGCATACTAAGATATAAGGCAATTTTACTGTGGCATTCCGTTTCCAAAAATCAGCCAACAACTCCAAAAAGCTGTTGTTATGATTTTTGGTAATAATAAAAAACATCAACTGTCTTACTAAATTATTAAACCTTACCAGTTAAATAATTATATCTCACAAGAGTCAAAGCACAGATACATTTGCTAAAACCTAGTCCCAGCACTCTCATTTCATCAGCATACTGAACTTGTATCCAAAAATGTTCATATGTAATTGAAACTCCAGTACAAGATTGCAAATCTTTTCTTCCCTGAATCAAGGATGGCTTTTCCTAGAAAGTATTAATCCCAAAACTAGAGTATGCTGGACGTATTACTGCATTAAACTCATCAACTAATGCAGTACCATTGCAAAATGTGTCTGGCTGTTTCTATCACTTCATAACCCTAACACATCACAAAAATATATCACTGCCTTCCTGTTTTAAAAAGATTACCTGGCTTTCTCTAATACCACAAACCATTTATAAGATAACTGGCTGCCTGTAGCAGCACAAACCACCTTCTTCTTCATGTTTTCTTTCATCACTACATGGCCATCACTGATGGCTTTTCCACTTACACCCAGTCAGACCATTCTTTCCATGATTATGGTAGCCACAGATTCCTGGACATGTTTGAGTCTTCTGTCTCATTCATTCTTGACTGTGAATCTCCTAAGAGCTCATCCACTTGTGACAAGAATCAGGTAGTATGAAGCTGATTACCTTTGTTGGACATGCAGGGTTGCCTACCCTCTTCCCCTAGTGAGCACCCCCTTAACTAGAGGTAACTCTTCCAACCTTCACTACAGTTACCCTCCAGGATTTTTCATGGCTCACAATGAGATTTGCACGTGGCAGTGTGGGTTCAACAGCCTCAATTTCCATGAGGTTATACACCTGGTGTTTCCTCTAGGTATCATCTATGTGGCAATCCAGATTATTTGCCCCACTCCCTTCTGGATGCTCAGTCAGATTGCAGCCCCCATTTTTATCCCCCCCCCCTCACTACTGTAGGTGCATACACTTCTATCCCATCTCTCATCATTTGTCACATATTTAGGACTTCATTCCTCTAATAGATTGAGTGGCTCAACCCAGCTTGACTGCACTTCTGCTCAAACTAGCCATTCTTATTAATAGATATTCTTACCTATTCCTCCAGTGACACTAATCAGGAAGTAGCTGCACTTAGCCTTAAAGAAGCATCCCTTAGTTATTCCCACTTACTGGAATAACCTAACACTTGACGTGAGAAAGGATCAATGTTCCAAAACAAAACAAAACAAAAAAAAAAATTTTAAAAAATATCTAACCACTGAAAATAAGTGGAAATGTTTTAGAGATTTTGAAAGTATTTCAAATTAAAACATTTCTGCAATATTTCATTGACCGCATATCACTAAATACTCAATTGTCAAAGTTTTGCTTTATGACTAGATTACCAAGTACTACTATTATATTGTTGGAATATTATGTACTGCATCAGTACTATGCTTCCCTACATCTGTCTGTGATATTTTCTACTGTCGTTGTCTGAACCAGGGCCGTGACTAAAATGGCCTTTGGGACAGACCACTTAGTCAGCTAACAAATAAAATAATTAAATACTATGATCAGCAACTTAGCAAACTTGATTACATTTTTGAAGAAAGAATTTGACCCTCAAAATGGCATCAAAGTAATCAAAATGCTTTGGATAATCTAAAATTATATATAAAAAATATGAGAAAAGGATATCCTGTTTTACAGAGAGTCATAATAAAATGTTGACAAAAAATTCAATGTCTTTGAGTCACATTATACAAAATTAAAAGGGAGAGCAATTTGTACTTGAAAGAAGATAATGTAATAATTCAAGATCTTAATGAAGAGCACATAGACACAGGAGAAAGCAGAGGAAACAGTTCAGGATAGTTTTAGGTTGGTAGCTGGCCCTACTAAGGCTCTTCAAACAAATGTGGACATTTGATATATACATAGCTTTGCACCATTATCCACACACATTCTTCTAAAGTCACTTAATATTCATAAGTGTGCTGTGATCTCTCAGCTGCCAGAAAGGAAAAAGTGTAAGGATCTAAACTTAAAAATGATGGCAGATTTACCTAAAGATGTTAACACTACAGTGACTAAACATGAAGCAGAATATTCATAACTGATTCAGAGTGGCATAGAATTCCAGATGTCAAATTTATCAGTGGTTTTGCTCTTTCAGAAAGCCTCAGAGCCTAATACAGCTGACAAAGAACAACTTTCCAGAATCTGCAAGCAACTTTCTTATTGTAGTATTTCTGTTATTATTTTATTTTACTAA
>NC_056741.1:103724676-103757176 GCF_019279795.1 Protopterus annectens
ACTTGCGCAAATTTAACTTTCAACGAAAGTCAAATTCGTGCTCACACATACCCGAAATTGCTGTTCATCGAAGCAGCAATTTCGGGTATGTGTGAGTGATGTGCCGGTCGCTCTGCGGTGTGAGTAAGGGAATATTCCTTTACTCCACTGTAGTGTGACCTTGAAGTGAGAATATTTAAGTAGTGGGGTGTGGGGGGGTGCAAGGTGGTGAAGCTCCCCTGCAAAAACATTTAATTAGTGGTTTTGTTTTTCTTTACAGTTCAACAGAAGCGCTTTTTCGATTAAAGTGCTTTTGTTAAACTGTGATCAGTATATATGGATTCGGACACTTGCTTTTTCGAGCAAGTGTCCTAGATCCATATATATATATATATATATATATATATATATATATATATATACATATGTATATGTGTGTGTGTGTGTGTGTGTGTGTGTGTGTGTGTGTGTGTGTGTGTGTGTACTTCTGGGGTATTACATTGAGAATATATATATTGTGTAATATATATATATATATATATATATATATATATATATGTGCCAAGCTATTTTGCTTGCAGCCTACAGCTCCTGGGTAAAGAACATGGCTAATTTATATCAGCCTTTCCCTTGGACTGCAGCATTTGTATGAAATCATATGCAGCATTACTTGCCAGAGTCTCTATAGCACTGTAGTGCTGCAGCAGTGTCTGAATCCTTCCTCACACACAGCAATGATGCTGGAAACAGGATTGCACATCATGATATATGTTTCTGAAGTTCTCCATTATCTCTTGTATTCTTAATGATTATTTTTTTCTAGTTGGTTAATCATACTATGGTTAAATTTAAATGGATCTGTCTAATAAATATTTTCAATTCAAACTAAAGCTGACCTCAGACTGCCCTGTTTGATATTTTATTCTATATTGTCTCAAGGATGGTTAAATTGTTCAGAATTTTAGATACATTTATCCTTCCACTGTTCGCTTTGGGCTACTGATACAGGAGAGATATTAAGTCAGATTAGTGTATCCTATCAAGTTATTCTATTCATGTACATGTTTTCTCATAAATTACTTAAGCTTCCTTCTTTTAGTATAATCTTATAGGCTAACAGTTTAATAGGTGTGTATTAGGCTAATGGCCACAAGGGCCTCTTTAAACCTAGCCATGCACCCCAAATTTCTGACAGGTTTTGTTACACATAAGTGTAACCAAGGGCTAGGGAGGTGAACCATTTACAAGCAGGGGCCTGCGTGGTAAACACTTTACAGGCTGCCTGTGTCCAGTAGATACATAGGTGTCACACCAGGGATGAATTTCCCTTTCTCCATCCAATTGTCCAACTTACACCTGAACTGGGTTAGGGAGGAACTCGGCTTCAGTTGGATGGAGAGCCTGTTCCAGGGAAGGGGTAGTCTCTGGGATACATTCTTGTCTCCAGCATGTCCTATTTTTATCACAGGCAAGTTTTAATTCTTTAGAATGGATATTTTTTGTTAATTTTGCAGATATGCAGGATGTCCGTCAGGGTGGGGTCTGACAATGTCTTGTACTGAAGGCATAGATTGTCCCTCATAGATTGCCTGTTGGAGATAGACTACTGGGACAGGACTTTGAGGTTGTGTGCACAGGACATGTTACTTAAGCCCTGTATTCTTTTACTGAGGGACCCCTGTGGACATTCCAATTGTTGGATATGCCTAGTTATGTACATACCAGAGGGTCATTGTACTCAATGATACATCTGATGAATGTCAAATACAGTGGAACAATCATCTCCTTGGACCTAGATGTGATACCTTTTGACTGCCTTGGGCCTAAATGCCATACCTTTGTTTATAAGTTGCACAAAATAGAATGATTTCCTCACTTGATGGTCTAAGGCTAAATTACTGTTTATGCATGTCCCCAAGTGCTTGACTATTCTATCAGCTCTTAGGGGTGTTTTGTCAATATTATTGCTATCAGGGGTAGTTGACTTCCCAAACAATACTATTATGCATTTCTTGGCATTTAGTTTTAGTCCATGGTTCTGATGCCAGTTATTTGCCTGTGTCAGCCCTTCCTGGAGAACATTTGTGTCAATGGGGGATTCAGTGACAACTCCTAATTTGAAATCATCTGCAAATTTAGTCATCCAGACACCATTGCTATTGGTCTTGACTTTAGAGAAGTAATTGCCAAAAAAGAGCAGTCCCAGGACTGCTCTATGAGGGACTACACTTGTGGCTGCCTCTTTGTAGAGGTGGACTCCCCAGCTGGCTATACACTGGGTGACATGAGGGCTTATACCTAACCTCTTGAGCATGTCAACAATGCCCAAGTGGGGCCAGGTCAAGAAAGGCAGTGCGAACCATTTTCCCTTCTTCCATTGCTTTAGTGACTTTCTCAGAGAAGTCCATCAGGTTGAGTAGACATAACCTGCCATTGAGAAAACCAGATTGAATTGGAACCAGTGTTTGAAGGTTTCCTATGTCATCATTGATTATTTTCATGATAATTCTTTCCAAGGCTTTGCATATGAGACTAGTGAGATTTATAACCCTGTAGATGGCTCACCTTTGCTCAGAGGGATGATTGTTGCTGTTCTCCATTCAGAATGCATGAAGCCTGCTTGGAGGCTACAGTTAAATAGCTATTCCAGACAGCCTAATAGGTCATGTTTCATGCTATTTAGAAGGCATCCTGGGATATTGTCTCAGCCCATTGATACATGTGTCCTTGTCCTTAGAGAGAGCATTAAGTTCTTGCTCCCTAGTGATAGTAAGGGAAGTTATATTTGATGGCATTTCCTTAGGGGACATTGAGGGGGAGATAGAGTGGTAAAGCTGGAGAGGAATTTTGTCAACAAGTAGGTATGCTATATATTCTGGCTCAGTATAGGTAGTTTTATTTATTGATTTATTTATTGCATGTGTTTACCAGGAAAGTCCACTGGCCTTAAAGAGCCCATTTTCGGTGGAGGCCCAGGGAGAAAAGTTCCGACAAGAACATAGATGCAGAAAAGAAATTAAACATTAATTGGTACAGAAGTAGAAACAGTGCTACATATAGTGGTTACAGTAATATATACAGAGAATATGCATGTCAGGAATTTAGTTGGTTTGATTACAGTAACATATACAGAATATATATAGATATATAGATATATATATATATATATATATATATATATATATATCAATGATTCAGAAGATTGACAAGTCAGAAGACCGACAGAGGAAAACACTGCTTGAGAGGATGAAAAGGATGTGTACGGGAGTGACGGCCATTAGTGCGCAGTAAGGTAAGTGTGCGATGTTGATGGTCTGTATAAGTGAGTTAGTTTAGGCGCGGTTAGGGTAAGGGTGCAGTAGTGATATTTTTAAGTTAGGGTTAGGGTTAGTTAGTTTAGGTTAAAGAGTGTGTGAGGAGTGACGTGAACCAGGGGGTTAGGGGTTTTAGGGTTGTAGTATATTTGTGTGTGTAAGGGTTAGTGTTGGTTTGTAAGGATTTTGGTGTGCTTGTGTTGTGTGTGTGGGTTTTGGACAGGGATTTGTTTTGTTTGTTATGATGTCATCGTGTAAGAGGTCGTGGTTTGTGAACTGCCGATTATGTGGTGTCGGAAGTCGTTGTCGGTGTTGTGAACTGTCGATGTAGTCAGGTAGATCCATATACATATATATATATATATATATATATATATATATATATATATATATACATAAAAGCAGTAATTTAGTTGGTTGCTAAATGAATTCAGAGTGGTAAAAATGGAGATAAATTAATCAGCATTACTGTACCAGTATCAACAAGTAATGAAATAAAAAAAATAAATAAATATGGAGTAAGTATCATCAGTCACTACTAGTAAAAAGCATAGGAATTTAGTTATCGTATAAAGAGAAGGAAGATGTTAGGTTATAGAGCAGGTACATAGCCAGGAAGAGTTCAGATGATTTTTCAGTATTTGTTTGAATGTGGTGGTGTTGTCCATGTTTCTTATAGAAGGAGGAAGTGAGTTCCATAGTTTGACGATGGTGAAGGAGTAGAGCAGCTGACCAGCCGATAAGTGGGCTTTTCTACTTTTAGAAGTAGATGATTTTCAGATCTTAGTTGCCTGCTGGGTTGGTATTTGGCAAGTAGAGCTGAGAGAGCAGGACAGTCTGTGGGTCTGTAGATTTTGTGTGCTTTAGTTAGTTGGGTGAATGAGAGATGGTGGGGGAGTTCCAACCAGTCTAATTGTTTCAGTGCGTTACAGTGGTGGGATGAGAATTTGGCCTTGGTGGCAAATTTGGCTATTCTGTTGTAACACATATCAAGTTTGGATTTTGTAGAATTTTGGATATTAGTGAGGAAAGGGGCACCATAAAGGAGAGAGAGTAATAAAAATGTAGTTGCAAGGGTTTGTTTAGTAGAGAGGCTAAGAAAGTGTTGGTGCCTATACAGCATAAAGAGCTTTTGGTGTGTTTTTTGATGTTACTGTTTATGTCTAGGTCAAAGTTTAGGTTTTCATCTATAATAATGCCTAATAATTTAGTGTGTGGGACAACTTCTGTAGTGGTATTGTCTTGGGCTTGTATACTGAAGAGTTTTTTTTTTATCTAGGGGAGTGGTTTTCTTAGGGGTAAAAATTACTAGTTTAGTTTTTTTCTTTGGATTTAGGGCAAGATGATTGTTAAGCATCGAAGATTCAGTAGAGGTGAGGGCATTCTGGGTGATCTGTTGGAGTTCAGAACAGGAATTTGCAGTGCAGTCATCAGCATACCGGATTACTGAGCACTGTGGGAGAGTGGTGTGAAAGTTGTTAATAAAGATACTAAATAAGACAGGACCAAGTATGGAGCCTTGGGGTACCCCTGTGGAAGTATTGAGGAAGGGAGAGTAAGACTGTTGCCATTTGGTAGATTTCTGCCTACTGGAGAGATAGCTATTGAAACACTGTAAGGTAGATGGGGAAATCTGGAAGGTGGATAGTTTAGAGAGGAGGATGGTGTGGGAAATGGTATTGAAAGCTTTGGAGAGGTCGAGGAAAACAGAAGCAATTATTTTACCATAATCCTGTGCCCGGTTAACTCTATCAAGGAAGGAGAGGAGGGCTGTAATGGTGCTGTGCCCTGGTCTGAAACCATGCTGAGTGGGTGACAGAATTTGATTTTCAAGCAGGTGGTTGAGGAGTTGGGCATGGATGGCTTTTTCCAGTATTTTAGAGAGGGGTGAGAGAATAGAAATGGGTCTAAAGTTTGTGGTATCTGTGTTGGTGCCACCTTAGTGTAAGGGGAGAATGAATGTTTTTTTCCAGATGTCTTGGACAAGGGACTCTTTAATAGATCTGTTAATGAGTATGCTGATAGGATAAGCTAGAGTTTGCAGCTAGCTGAAGGAAGTGCGAGGGTAGATTGTCAAGGGCTAGAGTACAGGGTTTCAGCTTAAGTAAAGTTTTTTTATTGTGGCAATGGGTATGGGGGAGAATTTTAGGTTAGAGTTGTGTCTAGGATTGTTTTCTGGGAATGTTGGTCATTAGCTGTCTTATGGTGGTGGTGTTGACCATAGGAAAGGTGGTGGTTAGGTTAGCTATAGTGTCAATGAAGTATGAACTGAAGACATTGGCAAGTTCGGTAGACATTTTGTGTGGGTTAGGGGATGGGTTGCTTTGAGAGTCTGGATGTAATAAATGGTTGATGGAGGACCAGAATTTTTGGGGATTATTTTTATGTTGGCTTTGTAGGTGGAGGCAGTGGGCTTTTTTATCATTGGTTTATTCACAATGAACTCTGCACACAATTGTGCATTGCCTTTGAGGTTGTGGACATAGCTTTAGAATGCCTTCTGTTGTCCTTGGCCTGGGAGGCCAAATATAACTCAAAGTTGGTTTTGGTAAACTTTATTCATCCTCTGAGCTGTTTGTTTAGTTTTATGAGAGTGCGTTTATCCTGCTGGGTGATACACCTTTTGCCATGATTTTCTTACTTCTGTTATACAGCCTGTTGATGTTGTGATTCCACCAGGGTGGCTTGTTTTTAAGTTAGTTCTGTACTTCTTCCTGGAAGGTACAGATGCTTCTGTACAGCTATTAACATGCTTGTATAGGGTTCTGTGAACAGTTTCACACCAGCGGCAGGTTTGTCGGGGTTTATGGGAGCTTGAAATGTTGCCAGGTTATCAATTAGTAGTAGGACATTAGCCTTAGAGAAGTTCCTGAATATTCCAGGGTTAGCTCTGGTTCCAGGTTTTATTTTTAATTCAAAGGATACCATTTTATGGTCTGACCTTATCAGAGAAGACATTACAGTAGGGTTGTGCAGCACTCTTTCATATTAGTGAGGACTAGATCCAGTATGTTTGCGTCCCTGATCAGTGTACTGACAATCTGAAGCAGGTTGTGTTTACATAATCCAAGAATACCTATCCCCTGTACCTTTGGTGTTGTATAGGATTCCCAGTTAATAGTTGGTTAATTAAAGCTGCCCATAAGTATGGTATTCGGTTGGATGGCGAGTGTTTCCAATAAGTTTAAATGCATGTTATGTGTTTCCTGGGTCATAGAGGGGGAGTGGAGCCTGTAGCTTTTAGGGAAGTGGCATGGGATTTTGCCTTTGGTAATTTGAACATGGAGAAGCTCAAGTGCATCGTCCTGTTTGTCCAACCTTGAGGTTTATTTATTTTTAATGTAAATTATGACACCTCCCACCTTTAGTCCATGTTTGTGTAGTAGATAGTTTAAATACATGGAAGGCATTATAACGTTGCACTGCCAGCATGCTCTCTGTGGCTTTAAACCACGTCTCAGAGATAGGGAGTAGAGTATTTGTTTAGACTCCTGCCATTGAGCAGTAACACCTTTAGATTTTTCTTAGTTTGATTTCCTCTGTCAGAAGTACTTTCAGTTTGGCATTCCTAAAAGAGGCACTATGGAGGAGGACAATGCTTTAGCTAATATTAGAAAGCCCTAATCTTGATTTTATATACTCAGTACTTTATTAATAATTTAACATTGTTTAATGAATTTATGCTGCCACAATCACAATTCAGTAGTCTTAACATTTACATAAATAATAAACCTTTAGAGACTTCAAATGTTTCAAAGCTTTAAGAGCAGCTATTGTGAAATGTTATAGAACATGGAAAAATTGTCCAAACTGCTTTTTAAGGACATTCTGGATCCTCCCAAAAAGCTAATTTGCAGATTTAAATGTAACTTGTATTACAGATTCTAAACATTACATTTTTTAATACCAACAAACTTAGAATAGTCTGCTCTTGGCATTATCACCCAAATAAGCAATAGATTATGTCATATCTTTACAATCCCATCCTTACATCAGTATACTGTATGTACTGTAATAGTTCTAACTAATGGTCTTAACAACTGAAAAAGATCAATACTTGTTTGGTATTGATAGTCATACAGTGTACAAGTGTGCAAAGCAAATGTGCAAACAGTGTCACTTCATCAGTATGTTATAGCATTATGAGTGAACCGGCAGCCCTGGGTTTCACATGTAGATAGCCTGTGAGGAACCGCCCAAACCAACTATTTAGGGGTATTATTTTGTCACTTGAGCTGAAACACGTACAGGTAGCCTTGCTCCATCATACACAGGGATGGAGTTCTTACTGTGATTCAAGCAACTGAGGTTTGATTATTGGCCCTGGCACTGTAAGATCCAGGTACTGAAGGAGAAGAGCGAAGGGATGTGGCCTGCTTACCTCCCCAGGGGGGTGGGTATGGTAAAGGGATGCTTAAGAACTGTATGTAGAAGTGCAGTTTCTCTGGTGGGTGCAGAGAAAACCACATTCTATGCTTGATGGGAGGGGGTGGAGCTACTTGCTAGCAATGATCCATGTGGAAGTGAGGGGTGATCAGAAGAACAACCCATTGAGCCTTCCCCTCAGGTTCTGCAACCCGGGTGTTCACAGAGAGAACCAAAGGAAAAAAATTCAAAACCCACAAATCGTTTATGCCGCTATTGTAAATGATGCCCCACCCCAGTTAAGACTTATCCCAGTGATGGGAAATGAATGGGCGGACTGGCCAGAGTGAAGCTAAGGGTTGACAGGTACAAGGGCAGAGTGATAAAAATATAAACATGTACAGGTAAAATTTGTGTAAGTGTATGTGTATATATGCTGAATATATGTGGAATGCCTAGGTATTTTTCTAAGTTTCTGAAGTTAATCATTAAGTGCAGATTTGTACTATTAACATGAGACTTCGCTTTGAAAAGTTGCACATATTTTAGCTGACCGAAGCTGGTAAGCAGATAAAAAAAAAAAAAACCTGACAAGGTGTGTTTATTTATTTTTTTGCAGGTTTTCACTGATGGACACCAGTATATTTAATTTAGAAGCAATTGAAAGGGTGTGGATATGAAAGTTGGAAAAAGTGGGAGAGAGTAGACAAGAAAAACACTAGGATGACAAAGAGAACAGTCCTGGAGGAGACATGAGAGGAAGTTACTAAATTTCTTTCTTTCCTTCTTTTTTGGGGATTGACTCCATTTTTTCCTGACATTTATAAAGGAAGAGGGGAAAGGATAGAGGGAAGCAGGGAAAGGCATGACAGGAAAGGACTAGGTAAGGGTTGGGACAAGACACATAGAAAGACAGACAAGACAGAAAGGGCTAAGTGATAGCCTAATAGCTAAGGTTCACAAAGGCAAGTGAAGACAGAGAAACAGAGGATGAATAACTGGTGATGGCAGGGGTGATGGGAAATCCACAAGGGGTTAGTGTGACATAGTAGAATGGAAACAGAGATAATGGGGGTTGGAAGAACTAATGCAGCCACTATACTGAACCAAGACCCCAGGTAAACATCTTTCCCAAAGGTATCAAAGGAGACGCATCCTGAAGTAGATAGAGTGGCCTTAGGAGGATCAATGCCTGGAATTGGCAGGTCCACTGAGTTTTGCATTTGCTGCATTAGCTGTTGATTCAAGCAGTACTGCCATCTCAAAGCCCTCTTGATGGCAGCCTCTACCACACCCTGCCACTAGAGCTGTTTCAAGCCATGGTAACTGTGATGTCCAGCACTGGCAGGTCAAGCGAGTTTTGCACTTACAACCGTAGATGTTGTTATAGGTCCTATTGCCATCTCAAAGATTTCTTGATAGCAGCCTCCACCACACCCTGCAGTTGGAGCTGTTCTAGGCCATGGTGTCTTTGATATCCAGAGATACATGGAGAAGAGAAACACAGGGGACAGGCCACCACTTCTCCTTGACAAGGGAGACCTGGGACAAGCTGGTGGCAGGACTTCCTTTGCTGGACTGAAAGGTTTCAGCCAAGGTCCAAATATTGTTCAGGATCTGCAGAAGGAGACAAAAATGTGAAAAAATAAATCAGTGACATAACACAATTCTTTAAATATTTCAAATTAAATAAGAAGTTATTACATAAAAGTAGAAAGATGTATGGGGTTGGAGGAACAGTCCCTCCAGTCTCCAGTCTCCTGTGGTAGAGGTGTCAGTTTATCTGTCTGTATATCTTCCTGTGCTGCAAAACCAAAATGGAAAAAGATGCAGGGCATTGTTAGCATAGTTGCACCATTGACACTTGTAGTATAAACAAAACAAGTATACTAAACTGGTATTGTAATTTCCTGTGACAAATGCAGTACTGTCAGCCGACATATTGCTATTGGCTACTTCTTCAAATGTAATCCATCACAGTATGTTCACAGAATGCTGGTACCTGCACATACATCACTTACCTCAATAAAGGAAAACTGCTTAATTAACTCTGTGAGGAAACAACAACTTAAGCTCTTTTTTTCTCTGTGCAGGTATGGTATCCCCTCAAATAACTGTTTGCATTGGATTATCACCTTCTGGTCTGGTGTCATAAAATGCTGTGTTACATATATTCATAGATTATTACTAGGCTGATGACCTGGGGGAGGGGGCTTTCTAATCCTAACTGTTCAATGCAGCCCTTGCAAGTACGGCCAGTACACAAGGCCAAAAAGCATGAACAATATTTCGAAAAAAGAAGGCCAGCACCCAAAGAGTAAAAAACATATATTTATTGTGGCTATACTGAAAAAAAAACACACAATCAGACCGGTTTCGGCAACCTGCCTCCTTCAGTGATAAACAAACAAACAAACCATTTTGTCATAATTATATACCGTGGTTAATTAAACAATTAAATAATTAAAAGCAACATTGCCATAAGGCTAAAGACCCAACAGTATATTATAAATGATCATTGAGGCCAGGGATGAACAAACCCCCAGCCTAATTATCCATTTTTTTTCTTTTTTATTTAGTAAAGCATGCCACCCTAATTTATTGGACCTATCCCTCTGGATTTTGTCAATGACCATAAAATTAAATCTGTCTCGAGCACGAACATGTGGCTAAATATACCAGCCAATCGGTGCCACAATTGGCAAAACATGGGATGTCATAAACTTTGCTGGTATTACTACTGGAAAATTGTTTGCTCTCTTCCTTTTATGTGGGACAGACATCAAGGCCACTACGTATACGTATGTCCAAACATTTTAGCGATATTCAAAACAAGCGGACATCCAGTGCCTTATATAAACATACATTGATCCATACTACAGCCAGATTTAATTTTATGGTCATTGACAAAATCCAGGGGGATAGGTCCAATGAATTAGGGTAGTGTGCCCTACTAAAAAAGAATATAGAAAAAATTTGGATAATTAGGCTGGGGGTTTGTTCAACCCTGGCCTCAATGATCATTTATAATATGCTGTTGGGTCTTTAGCCTTATGGTAATGTTGCTTTAAATTCTTTAATTGTTTAATTAACCATGGTATATAATTATGTCAAAATGGTTTGTTTGTTTATCACTGAAGAAGGCAGGTTGCCGAAACCAGTCTGATTGTGTGGTGTTTTTTCGGTGCAGCCACAATAAATATATGTTTTTTATTCTTTGGGTACTGGCCTTCTTTTTTTGAAATATTGTTCTGGCTTTCTAATCCTAGCCAAATTTTCCCGAAAGAATAATGATGACTTGTATCCAAATAGGACATTGAGGGTCAGGCATTTATAAGCTACCTCTGCCTATATGAGACATGGATGCCAGACCCAGTGTAAATTTCAGATTCCTTATTCACTGGTCTAGGTTGTGCTTAAATTGGGTGATAGATGAACTCAGCTTCACATGGATAGAAAGCCTGTTCCAAAGGAGGGGCCGTCTCTGGGACACATATCTGTCTCTCTAGCATGTTCTGTTTAAATCACAGACAAAATCCCTAGACCTTGTATTTCTGTCACCATTTGACTTACAAATATGCAGGAGATTTATACGTGGGGTTTGTGAATGCCTTGAAAGCAAGGCATAGATCACCCCTCAGCAATCTTTATGAGACTGAGTATAGGGAAATGGCTTTAAGGCACTCTGCATAAGGCAGGTTTGTTACGCCTTATGTTGTTTTTGTAAGGACCTTCTGAGATTGCTCAAGTTGCTGCATATGCCTGGTCATGTACATGCCAAAAGAAGCATTGTCCTCTATGATCTGTTTGATAAGGGCAGAGTACAGAGAGATATTGATATCTTTGGACCTGGATACCATGCCCTTACTTATAGGCTGTGCAACATGAAAGCAGCCAGTATCTTCCATAGGCTCATAGGCTCATAGGACAATACTAGGCTATTGGCCCAGAGGCCATTATAAGCCTAACCAAGAATTTCACCCATGTTCCCACAAAGTCAGCATCTGTTTTCCCTGTCCAGCAGAGACACATGTGGGATCCCAGAGGTATATTTTCTGTTTCCCATCCAGTTGTCCAGGTTCCTCTTAAAGTGCGCTAGTGAAGAGTACTCAGCCTGACAAGGAGAGGAAGTTTATTCCACAGATGGGGGAGTCTTCGGGGCACAAATCTATCCAGCCATCAAGTTCTATTAATGTCATATACCAGGTTGTGACCTTGTGTGCAGGTTGCATGAGTGGAGCTTGACTTATGGATATGCAGCAACTCCATCAAGGCTGAGTCTGAGGTGGCCTTGTCTGCCAGACACAGGTCACCACTGAGCAGTCTGTATGAGACTGAGTAGAGCAACAGGGCTTTTAGCCTATCTGTATAAGATAGGTGCTTAGGACCCAGGATTTTCCTGGTCAGGAACCTCTGCGTTGTCTCCAATTGCTGCATGTGCTTGGCAATGTACATGCTGAAGGGGACATTGTACTCGATAATGGGTCTGCTAAGTGAGGAGTACAGGGGTGTTATGACCTCCTTGTTCCTGGATGAAGTACCCTTACTTATCAGGTGGGCCAGATAAAAAGCATACCGTACATGGAGGCAGCATGGCAGTCAAAGGTCAGGCTGCTATCAACCTGAGTGGCCATTTCCCTCACAACTGATTGCATGATTAGTACATTGTTATTAATGTGATAATTAGTGGGGACACCATTTTCCCCAAAGGGGATAATGATGTATTCCTTGGCATTCAGTTTGAGGCCATGCTTCTGGCACCAGTCATTAGTGTGGTTAAGGCCCTCTTGGAGGATGTTCACATCACTAGGGAAATTTATGACAGTGCCCAGCTTGCAGTCATCTGCAAACTTGGTCAGCCACAGACCACTGGTTTTGGATTGCACCTCAGAAATTTATATCCCAAACAGTAGAGGCCCCAAGACCGATCCTTCTGGTACGCTACTTGTTACGGGTCTACTACTAGGGGTTCTATCAGTGAACCAGTTAGCTACCCATCTGGTAACATATGGGTTGATTCCTAGCTGTGAGAGTTTATCTATTATGCCTGAGTGGAGAATAATGTCAAAGGCTTTGGCTAGGTCAAGGTAGGCGGTGTGCACTGTCTTGCCTCATCCATGACTTTGGTGACCGTTTCAAAGAAGGTGACCAAGTTTAACATGCATGATCTCCCTTTGACAAAACCAAACAGTGTGGGATCAATTATTTGGAGGTTGCCAATGTCCTTGTTTATAATGTCCATGATAATACATTCCATGGCCTTGCATATCAGGCTAGTTAGGCTGATGGGCCTATAATTGCCTGGGTCGATGGATACTCCACCTTTGTGCAGAGGGATGACAGTGGCTGTCCTCCATTGTGCCGGGATGAAGCTGGTGCACAAGCTTTGGTTGAATAAGGTGCCTAGTGGTGCTGAGAGCTCTTGCTGCCTTCATATAGGACACAGTCTGGGATGTTGTCAGGTCTCATGGAGGCTGTATTTTTGCCTTTGAGAGGGCATTAATAACCTGCTGCCCGGTGATGAGGGGAGGCAGGCAGGTGCTGGGGATGCCCTGGTTCACTGATGGGGGGATGGGGGGTGAAGTTTTCACTGAAATTTTCTGCCAGCAGGTTGGCTATATCTATGGCATTTGTGTATGTGGTATTCTTGACCACCAATTCAGAGAAGATTTGGGAGTTACCTTTGAGATTGCGAATGTATGAGAAGACAGTGTAAGAAACTTCTCTGTGTGGAAGATCTTCAGTCCATATATCTCTAGCTAATCACTGTATATTAATTATATCAGACAATAGTAGTAGAAGTCCAAACTTAAACTCATCTTAAGTAAAAAAAAATAATAAAAAAATATATAGTTTGAAATGTTGTACAGAATTATTAAGTATTCAAAAGTAATCCAAGCAAGGCAGGCAGTCTGTTTCCAGTCGAAAATCCTTTATTAAGTACACAGACAAGCGATCCAAGTAAAATAAAAATAACAGAGTGATAGTTTTCTCACAAACTTTATATATATATATATATATAGATATATATATATATATATATATATATATATATATATATATATATATATATATATATATATATATAGATATAGATATACACACACACACACACACACACACACACACACACACACACACACACACACACACATACACACACACATCATATACATATCAGGCACGGGAGTGGTTTATTGTGCTGTAAAACAAAGTGTTATTAGTACACATGTAAAATTTGCATCCCGTCCCCCATCAGTGTGACATTCGAGCTGGTTCTGCCCTACTTAATAGCTGTCATAATAATATAACCCTTATGAACTTTAAACAAAATTTATAATGATGTGGTACCTCTTATTTAACCAGATTATTAAGTCTGTGATTTTATCCAAGACAATATACTACATGGCTGGAAATATATCAACTTTAATCCATTTGGCAATCAAAAAAAAAAAAAAAAAAAAAAATATAGATATATATATATATATATATATATATATATATATATATATATATATATATATACAATTTGCATGTAAAAAATCAGTTGTAAAAATCATATTCTGTTTTCATAACCTATTGTTAACAAAGATCGCTTTCGTCCTTCTAGACTTATTTAGGTCTGTGTACAAGAACCCTAAAAACTAGTTATAAAAATATTATTGTATAATCAGTATTATTACACATCATTTTGAATAAAGTGGACAAAAGAGAACAAGAAAAAGAAAATATAATAAAAAAAAATGTATGATGATGGAAACAAAACATACACTTAAATTAAAACTGGTTTAACGTGGGATTTAAAGCCAACTAGTAGAGTAAAATAAAATTAAATTAGTCATATAAGCAATGTGGCAATTATCTAAGTTTGAGCACACTTTAAATTGAATAGTAGTCGTTTAGTCCAGGCTTCCTAAAAGAGTTCAGCTTTAATTGCCACATGAGTTCATGTTTCTCCAGAATATTCAGGATGTCTCCTTCAAGATCACCCATGTCTATGCAATCCAGGATCTGGAACTTAAAACCTGTGTGTCTTTTATGAAGAGAAAGGTGTTTGGCTAGTGCATTATTTTTACATCCAGAGCGGATTTCTGACAGATGACATGAAATCTTATGCTTAAGTTCAATTACAGTCTTGCCCACATAGAATGCATCACATTCATTGCATTCAGCTCTATAACTTACTTTTGTAGTATTACAGTCACCCCCTGCACTGGTCTTAATGATTTTATTTAAATAAAGGCAATAAAAACTATCACTTTGCTGTATAAATATACATAATGTACAATTAGCTTCACATCTTTTAGTGTTTCTCTCATATGGTCTAGGCTTAAATTCAATAAAACTTCTAATGTTCCTGGCCTTCCTATAAACAAAGGATGGGGCTTCACTGAAGATATTAATCAGAAAAGGATTTCCTGTGACAATGGCCCAGTTTTTTTCTATAACATTTCTGATACTGTGATAATTCAAAGTGTATGCCAGGATGTAGTTATTTTTGCATTTGTTATTCTCTGTGGAATTTCTTAACATTCTCCTACTGGGGAGGTTGAGTGAAGGTGCTTCAGTCCTTTTCAGTTCTATAATGGGTTCCAGGATGTTTTTTAACATCTGACTTTCATAGCCTCTCACTAGAAAATCATTCTCTAAGTTGTACAGGTTTCTCAAAAATGGTTCCATCTCTGTGGTAATTCTAGCTAATTTATAGACTTGGGACTTCACTACATTATACTTGTTTTTTGTAAGATGTAGACTTTTACTGTGGAGTAATAAGTTAACCCTCGTTGGTTTTCTGAATAGATCAGTGGTGATTCTATTATTACTGGTGTCCTTGGAAATCTGCATATCTAAGAAAGTGGTTGAAGTATAGCTATGGGAAGAGGTAAACTTCAGGAAGGGGGTTGTTTGATTGAGGTAAGTGATAAAATCTCCAAGCTGCAAGGTGTCACCTTCCCACACAATAAAGATGTCATCAATAAAATGTAAATAGCATGTAATATGCTGCATGTAGTCTGTGTTTTTTAACACAAAGTCCTCCTCCCACTTGCCCAGGGCTATATTAGCTATGCTGGGAGCCATGACAGCCCCCATTGCTATACCAGTTTTTGTTTTTTGTGTAAGGAAGGTGAGGAATGCTAGCAATGAGTGCAGTTTTATGTTAAGATTCCTAATGTTTAGCAGCAAGACTTTTAAATTTCATTTAGAAGAATTTTTCACGTCAGTAATTTTGTCCTCAAGACTTTGCCTAAAAAAAGCACTATGGGGGAGGCAAGATCCTTTGCCAGAAGCCTGAAGCCCAAGGGAGACAGATGAAGGCCATCTCTGGCAAAGCATCGTGGTCTGTCAATCATGTCCTCCCAGGCTGTCAGCTATTGGATCAGCTTGGAGTGACACCATAAACTAAGACAATCATTAAATTCAATTACTTTCTGTTTGTACTGAGGCATCATTCTGGTGATGGTAGGATGCTGCTTAAGGCTAGTGACTTATCTGCCTGTGACACATATTCAGTGAGCTCAGTCATGTCTCTCTTCATATAGTCCAGAGAGGTATGTCTCAAATCATTCACAACAGTATGGACTATGACAGAGTTGTAACAGTACCTGCTGTTGAGAGTCTTGAGTGTGTGAGTGATATGGCAGATTCTAGCACCTGACAAGCAACTTACCATGACTCTTACCTTGTCTAGCCTGGTGAGGGGCACATCTGTGTGTCTCACAATAGAGTGTCCTATGACTAGTATGTTGGGTTTGTGGCTGGGCCTAAGAGGCTGTGAGACACAGGCATGTGTGCTCTGTGTGGTGCTTGGTGCGGTGGGTTGTGATGTGCGTGTGTGCTTTTGTCTCAGATTGGAGGTCTCTTTTGCTTAGGTATGTTTTTGTTTAGAACCTCCACATATGTAGGAATGTACTGTACAGGTGTGGGTGGTGTTAGATGTGTGGTGCTTGTGGTATTTGTGCAGAAAGCCTTCTCAGTGTCAGATGTACTGGCTTGTGATTGAGAGAGCAAGGATTCTAGGTTATTAATGTAATTGCATCTCTCACATATTGTGTTCTTAGATGGTAGAAGAAGAGGGTTGTCCATGTACATGAAGCAATTGTTACACTGTCTTAGGTTGCCCATATCAACAAGACTAGCAAGAGAAACTACAGGTAATTGTCCATCCATGATTGTCAGAATCTGTGTAAGAGAGGTAAAATATGGTAGAGTGGGTACTATCAGAATAGAGTACCAATAGGTGTGAGTAGGGCTGGATAAAAATCACAATAGTTGCAAGGGAGGGTGTCGGCTATACAATAGTGCTGGTAAGGGAAAAAATGCAACTGAGATACCTCACAATGGGTTAAAACAGCGCAGTGGCAATGTTCAATGAGCAAACAAGCTCAACACCCTGCAAACACAGGGTATAAATACCAGAAAAGATGGAAGAATTTAGAAGCTTGAATTACTACCCAATCCTGCTAGCCCCTTCTCTTTCAACCAATCACTCATGGTAGAGAAGGTCAGGCAACCCTGTTACTCTCACTAACAGTGAAGACAAGACACTACCAGCAGAAGATGGCTGCCAGAAACACAGGAACTCAACAAGCAAAACAACCAGGTCTGGATAACATTAGGCCTCTATCCAGACCATGCTACCTGACTGGAACACAGAAACCACACAAAAGATTCACAGAAAAGCACAGATAGACCACTCACAAACAGAAAATACAACTCTCAGTATGAAAAAGCAGTTTACAGTTAAGTACTTCAATAAAAATGCAATTAATGAAACACTATCTAGCAATGAAAATACAGTTAAATCATATAAAACAGTACAAAAATGCAGTGAAGCAGTAAAAAAAGCTTTATAACAGTGCAAAAGGTAGTACATTAGCTGCATAGCACGACTATAAGTGCTAAGAAGTGCAAATCAATGAAATAAATGTAAGAAAAATCTGATTCTGCCCTTGCAGTCTCAAGAATTTCTGCTTTGTCACAGTGACGAATCATCACTCCGCAGCCTGGTAAAAACAAGACATATGCATTTACAGATAGACAGGTACATTGCTAGCAAGTATTCAGTAAACTAAGGACCTTCCTGTTTTTTTTTTAAACAAGGAAAGAAAAAATAACATAAAATCCCATATAAAAGCTGTATACTTCCCCTTTAGTACTTGCTGATTGTAGTTGCTATGCACAATGGCGATTCACCATAATACTCAGAAATGCAATAGTGCAAATCACACAGTATAGCAAAAGCACTAAAGATCCATGCCCATCTTAGAACTACTCCAATCCATTATTGAAAGGTAAATGAAAACATTCTTAATGAGTGACCTTTGGCACTGTTCCTGAGCACTTGATACCCACCTGGCAAACTGGTTAGGCCGCTGTTCATCATACTGGCGACAACACTGCTCACATGTCCCAGGTATGCCACTCTGCATGAAATCTCATCAGCCAGCTCAGTCCATATGTCAATGTGCTCAAGAACTCCCTCAGCAACGTACAGCCTTTCCCTAATCTTTGTGTAATACAGGGGGAAGACAATTTTACTCTCCCTTGCATTCCAGCTTGTAGTTCTACCCTGTGATCTCACAGATGACATATCTATTAGCCAGAGTTAGAAAACAAAATGGTGGCTACTCTGTGAAGGTGAGACTGATAGGGTATGAACAAGGATTAAGACAGTGTGACTATAAACAGTTCAGGCAGCTGAAGAGTTATGCGTTGCTGTGCGAAGTGCTGCAATGCACATGCACTGTCTACACAGATGTGTATACGTGCACCAGTCAGAGCTCATTCATTATAATGACAACTTGCTTACAATGACAGAGGCATTTCTACATGGCACACTAACACAATTCATAAAGCAGTGTGCCTAAAAGCCTCAGTTACACAAGTACTTTGAAAATTGATCAAACTGTTGAGATATCATATGTGTAGCTATTTTGGATGTTACTAGTTAAAATGTTTCTCCGATCGTTGTCAGAAAGCCAAAGCATAAGCAAAAGATTTAGGAAATCAGAAATGACATTTGTGGAGGTATGAAAATGGAATATTTCATTGCAACAAGGGTAGGACAGGGATTGTTTCCACAGCAATTGTAACAAAATATTCTGTTACTACTACTAGGAACTGCACCTTACTCAGCAATTTCTCCAAAAGTGCTTTGAAAGTTCTCATTTTACTACGTGCTATGATTAACGTTACTAAAAATCACAATTTTAAGTATCTGGAAGGGCACAAAATTGCCCCCCACAACTATACCATGCAACAGTAAAGTCACTCATGCTATGCGGTTCTTCCACCAGTGTAATGTACAGCTCATTTCAGACACAGACACACACACACACACACACACACACACACACACACACACACACACACACACACACACACACACACACACACACACACACACACACACACACACACACACACACACACACACACACACACACACACACACACACACACAAAATGTTTGTGCAGAAATAATCCAATATGAATAAGCAAAACTGAATCAACACACATACCAGTGTTACACGTAAATCAGGTCAAGTGGAGTACAGCTTCTGTTTAACTTGGTGAAGGACTTATCTCATACACAGTAATACGCATTGTGTTAATGCTATGCACGGTATAAGGGGTAATCTCATAACCAGTAATATGCAGTGTGTTAATGCTAGGCCCAGTATAGGGGTAATCTCATACCCAGTAATATGCATTGTGTTAATGCTAGATGTGGCATAAGGGGTAATCTCATACCCAGCATTATGCATTGTGTTAATGCTAGGCACGGTATAAGGGGTAATCCCATACCCAGTAATAAGCATTGTGTTAATGCTATGCGCGATATAAGGAGTAATCTCATAACCAGCAATATGCAGTGTGTTAATGCTAGGCCCGGTATAGGGGTAATCTCATACCCAGTAATATGCATTGTGTTAATGCTAGATGTGGCATAAGGGGTAATCTCATACCCAGCATTATGCATTGTGTTAATGCTAGGCACGGTATAAGGGGTAATCTCATACCCAGTAATATGCATTGTGTTAATGGTTAATGCTAGGCGCGGTATAAAGGCTAATCTCATACCCAGTAATATGCATTGTGCTAATGGTTAATGCTAGGCGCGGTATAAAGGCTAATCTCATACCCAGTAATATGCATTGTATTAATGCTAGGTGTGGTATAAGGGGTAATTTCATACCCAGTAATATGCATTGTGTTAATGGTTAATGCTAGGCACGGTATAAAGGGTAATCTCATACCTAGTAATATGCATTGTGTTAATGCTAGGCACGGTATAAGGACCCAGTAATATGCATTGTGTTAATGCTAGGTGTGGTATAAGGGGTAATCTCATACCCAGTAATATGGATTATGTTAATGCTACGCGCAGTATAAGGGGTTTTCTCATACCCAGTAATATGCATTGTGTTAATGCTAAGCGCAGTATAAGGGTTAATCTCATACCCAGTAATATGCAGTGTATTAATGCTAGGGGCAGTAAAAGGGGTAATCTCATACCCAGTAATATGCATTGTGTTAATGCTAGATGCGGTATAAGGGGTAATCACATACCCAGTAATATGCAGTGTGTTAATGCTAGGCGCGGTATAAGGGGTAATCGCATACCCAGTAATATGTAGTGTGTTAATGCTAGGCATGGTGTACTACATCAGTAAGAAGCAAAACACAAGGTAGGATAATTTCAGTCCTTGGGAGAAGCACATCTTTACAGATGCACTTAAGAACTATAGGAAATGCCAATATGGAAAAGGGAGTCATAGGTAGATTGAGCTAAAGTATGGAATCATGTACTGGCAGATATGAATGACATTTGAGGAAGAGATCACATATTGATGTTATGCAGGAAGGGATGGAATGGCATGGAGACCCATGCCAGGAGTAAAGAATATTAGAATGCAACTGCTTATAACACCACAGGTGGGGGACCTTTCACTGTGCAAAATATGCCAATTGATGAAGAGTATTTGATATAATGTAGGGTATTTGTTGTAACTATAGGGAGGCACATCGGCACAATGAATGGGTTGTCACCACACAGTAAGAGGTTCTGTGGTTTGATTCTCAGTTGGGATGCCTTCTGTGTGGATTCCGCATGTCCTCCCTGTGTTTGTGTGGGATTCTTCTGGATGCTCTGGTTTCCTCCCACACTCCAAAGACATGCAGTAGATGGAATGAATACTCTAAATTGGCCATAGGTCTGCATGTGTGTGTGGTGTAGAAGAACTACTCCAGCAGGGTTAGATACCAGATGGTATAAACCTTGGCTCTAGATGATTGTCACTGCTGAAGTAACATCCCAATCCCATGTGCAAAAATAGGAAAAAGAGACTGTGCTTGGATGGATGGATTGATTTGATATGATTATAGTTATGGTGAGGACTGTGATGTAGGGTATAATAGAATAGCTACTATGCAAGGGCACACAGGTTTTGCAGCAGATCAATATTATTGTAAGACACCTCTCAATTGCCCCAAATGTCTCAGAATGTCCAGATATCTAAGTCATATTATTGGTCTGTCCATCTTAAAATCTGTAGTTTTCTAACAAATCACTGAGCTTTGAATTCACTAAATAATGAAAGGCATTGAAGTTTCTGATTTCATAACCTTCAGAAAATGCATATTAATGCAAAACCTTTATTTTAGCAACTTTCTAAGTTAATAAGAGAAAACATATAAAATCTGTCCCTGCACCAGAAGGGGCTTGAATCCCTTTGAAACTTCACATCTCTGTCAGATGCGCATGTTGAACCACCAGAATGGGACATTTCAGTGTCAGAGGTTGGAATACTCACCATGCAGCCTGTTCACAAGAATGCCAAATGAAGGCATTGATCACAACTGTCTCCAAGGACATGGAAGGCATTGTATGCAGAACAACAAACATGTTAGGACACTGTCAAGCAAAGCACAATCAGAATTTTGGGGACTTACCAGAGACACATGGCTGACACAGATGAGAGTGGCAGTGATCAGGTACTAGTGCAAGAAAGCCATGTCAGGAGTGCACTACCAGTGGCCTGGCAGATCCAGCAGCCAGGCAGACATTACTGGACTTCCACATCATGTGGAAAGGCCTCACAGTCAAGGTCTCGTAGCACTAACTGCTCAATTTCAAGAACCTCTGCAGCATCGAATAGGTTATAGGTTATGCCACCATAGCATCTCTGTTTCAAGCTCTCATGGTAGCAGTTGTTCCTACTCACAATACTGCACTTATGGAGCATTGTATATAACATGGTAAAGATGTGACCAGTGCTAACAGTTTCACAAATTCTGAGTTCAAACTCCACCCCCTCAGCAACTCAAGACAGTGGAAACAATTGCTACTCAGACAACATTCACATTTTAAGAAAACCTAACACAAAAAACAGCTTCAATGAATAAAAAGAGGAATATGTGAAAAGCAAAAAAGAAAATGAAAAAGTAAAAAAAAAAAAAATACTTATCAAGAAGGAGAGAAAAATAAAGAAACCAAGGAGAAAGTATCCTGTTAATATATATATATATATATATATATATATATATATATATATATATATATATATATAGATATATATATATATAAAGAGGGAGAGAGAGGAGAACAAAGGAAAAAGTAAAAAAAAAAGACTGAGCTTATTCACAATTACGCAATCTTTGCCAGTCCTCCACCCTCCACTAGTATGCCTCACAATTATGTCTTTTTCCAGTGCTTTGTGAAAATGATGATAGCATGACCATATCAGCTACACAGTTTATTTATTTATCTTTTGTTGACTAGGTTATTCCCTCTAGAGTAATAGCCTGATTTCAAAGGAGTCTCCAGATGATATTTATTCTGCTAGGGTAAATTTGGCCGGGACATCAGAAAACTTCCCCTATTCATTCTATGAGTGGGGCATGAAATTCTGTCTTTCATTTCTTGATTCCATTCTGGCACAGTGGTGGCCATGAGAATCAGGGAATGCAATGGAGTTAGAATGAGGAGGTGACAGTAGCAAGGATTCACTGTCCTTGTAGGATTTTCTTTTTCTGTTAAAGAGAATCATGAGATGGAAAGTGGAGAGACCAAAGTCTTTAGGAAGGCAGTCAAGCCTTCAGTAAGAGAAGGAGTGGATGGTTTTGATATACTGAAGGCAATTGAGACTCAGGGATAATGTTTACTGAGGAAGCAGATAAGAGGAAAAGGGAATGAGTGAAGGTGAGCAAACCACAGGATTCTGAAGTACTGTCTCAGAGACTGTTCGAAGACAAAGGTTTGAGCCCGAGTAGATGTATTGTTACAAACTTCCACTCAGGAGGGTTGTAGGATGTTATATTGCAGGACTTAATTGTGCAGAGGGAACCAGAGAGTGGAAAAGCAGCTTCATGATCAGATATAACGGTAACAGCGCAGGAAAAAGTCAAGGAGATGATAAAGAAAATGTTGCATGCAGATTAAGTAAGAGAAGGAGGAAGAAGAGAAAAGAAGAAGATTGAACAAAGGAATAAGAAACATCTAGTAAGAATTAGCAGGAAGGAAGAACATAGACTGGACAAGTATGATATTTTGGATAATAGAGTGGCTGCACTGGATATTTCACCACAAAAGGTAAGAAATGTTATACATAAAGACTCCTTTTGTGATATTATATTTGAATCTGGTCAATTTAGGAAAGGTTTTGAGACAATATGAGTTGAACAAGAACAGCAATCATGTAACTTGTATGTTTTTCAAGCATTTTCACAAATATCTTAATCACTAGCATCTCTACACCCTTTTACCAGTCTCTGTTGGAGTCCCCCTAGGATCTGTCCTTGGACCTCTCCTCTTCATTATATTTACCAACACCCTCAGTACCTCCACTCAACTAGACTCTATCATTCAATATTCTGATGTTGCCTCTCTCATCTGCTCTGTCCTGTCACCTCAGAAACTACAGAAAAAAAACACAAAAATCTCTCCAAGACATAGAAAACTTCTTCACAGACCACCAATTCACACTCAACCCAAAACAACTATGCTAATGGTTTTCAGTACTACAAAAGCTAAAAATAATCTTCCCCCTCACCATCTACTCCTCTAATGGTACAAAAATTGAACCTGTCAATCAAACTAAGCTTCTAGGTGTAACAATAGATGATTGTCTAAAATTTGATAAACACATAGCTATTACAATTAAAAACTCCACATAAAACTTGTCTCCCTTTACAGGGCCAAACCATACTTAACCAATAATGCCAAACTATCCACAGCCAGAATCCACCTATTATCCATACTCCTTTACTGCTCTCACATCTTTACCAGCCTGTGCAAATCTGACCTGAACAACTTAGAGGTCTGCTACAACCAAATAGCCAAGTTTGCTATTAATGTATCACATACATCTCATCACTGTTCTGACCTTCACCAACTCAACTGGATTGAACTCCCTAACCTATTAACTATCAACCAACTAACCATTGCCGACAATATCATCCATAAACCCAATAACTGCCCTGCTCTCATTGACCTACTTCAACCCAACATAAACAATCGCTACTTAGATCCTCTGATAAATTAATCCTAAAGATAACTAAATCCAACTGCTATGCAGACTCCCTCTGTTTTAACAAAATAGCCTGGAACTATTAAACCCAACACATCCTAAAAAATCCAGACAGTCACACATTCAAAGAGTACCTGACTAATCACTGGTTATGCTCCTGCACAGTTCCCGATTAAGCACAACAGTATGTTGTCTCTGACTCCACCCAAATCAACCCTGAAAGCATACTAGCTAGATTCTATCATGAGACAGGAAGCATTACGTCTAAGTTTGTTTCTCTTCTCCGACAATCTAAATACGAGACAGCAAGTTTTAGCTTCTCTCTACTACAATAAAAAAAAATTGTTTCATCAAACTTATTCACTTAACTGTATATAACATTTGCACAATTACTTCTGTACTTGTACACTGTATATGATTCTCTGCTGTATTTAAACACTGCATGTCATACTCTGCTGTATTTGCATACTGTATGTTGCCCACGGTTGTATTGTTAACTATGTCACGGAGCTCTTCTCCCCAGGCCTCCAGTGAAAACAGGCTACTGGCCAGTCTGACATTACCCAGTAAACAAATGTAATAAATAAATAAATAAACACATAAATTAATATTTAATAGAGAAACAAAAAAGAAAATATTTATTCAGTTCTGTACTGAAAATGAAAAAGAGACATTTAGAGAATATTTAAAGAATGTATATAGAAATGATGGACATTATAAAAATATATGATAATAAGGGGCAATGGACTAGGGGTTAGGCATGTGTTATATTAAAAATGGAAAATGACAGAATTATTCATATTTCTTGCGAATATGTAATATATCCATGGATCAAAGAATGCCTTATAGATCAGGCATAAGTCCCTTCTCAAGAAACAATATGAGGTGGAGCAAAGGAATAGGGCCTTTTGTCAGTCTGCATAAGACGTGTTTTACACTTTGTATTTGTATTTGTATTTTTTTTGGTGAGGAACTTCTGGGGCTATGCCATGTGGTATAATTGCCTGGTTAGGTACATGCAAAAAGGAGCATTCTTCTTGATTGTGAGCCTGATAACGGCCAAGTACAATTTAATTATGACTTCCTTTGATCTTGATACCATGCCTTTACTTATAAGTTGAGCCACACAGAAGTCATTCCTCACTACCGTACAGGTCTACATTTAGGGGTGTGCTTTCAATATTGTAATTTGCAGGGATATCTGATTTAGTGAAGGGTATGAGTACACATTTTTTTAGCATTTACTCTCAGACCATGGTTTTGGCACCTGTAGTTTGTCAATTTTAGGCCTGTTTGTAGGATGTTAAAAATAATTTTGGAGTCAGTAATTTCTCTCAGCTTACAGTCATCAGCAAACTTGATGAGCCAGATGCCCCCAATGTTGACCTTCATTTCAGAGCTGCATATACCAAACAGGAGGGGTTCCAACACTGAGCCCTGTGGAACACCAATACTAACATTTTTCTTTTTGGAAGTGGATTCACCTATCCAGACAGCATGTGCCTTGTCAGTGAGCCACTTGGCTATCCATCTAATGATGTGGGGGTTTCTGCCTAACTCAGATAGTCTAGATAAACGGTGGGTACTTTTAATCAACGGCACTGGTGACTTTCTCAGAGAAGTCCACCAGAATAAGCAGGCAAGACTTCCCTTTGACAAAGCCAGATTTGATCTAGTCCAGTGTTTGAAGAGTTGCTATGTTGTTATTGATCAGGTCCATGATAATCTTCTCCATGGCCTTGCAGATAACACTGCTCAAGCTTATGGGGTTTGTTGTGTAGGTCTTGTTGTGAGACTAGGAACTAAGCAATTGTTGAACTCAATCAATTTTGGCTGGTACTGTGGCATCATCACTGGTGAAGGATGGATGCTACTCAAGGTTATATTCATATCCACCTGAGACACATTCAGAGAGCTTTATCACATCTCTCTTCATATAGTCCAGTGAGATACATCTTAGGTAATTTATGCTTGCATGGACTATAACCATGTCATATTGGTATTTGTAGTTTAAACACCTAAGTGCATGCATGATCTGGTGGATCCTGGTTCCAGGCAGACAGCTCAATGTTATCTTCTTCTTGTTTATCCTGGCAAGGAGGACATCAATATGTCTTACAATGGAATATCCAAGAAATAGAATGCTTGGCTTTGAGGTGTATTGCCTTATGGGCTTGGAGGTGGGGCTACAATGATTTTCAGAGTTTTCTGTTGTGTGAGGAGCTGTCTTATTTCAGTGTGCACAGGCCCCTGTGAGATGCATTTAGAATGTCTTGAAGGTTTGGATAGATTACAAGTGAGTAGCTCTGCATATATGGGTCTATGTGTTAGTTCATTAGTGCTGGTAGTAAGTGTTTTGGGTATAACACTGACAACTGGTTTGCATTTTTTGTGCTTGTATGTGAAAACTTTGCATCTGATGACATTGTGTATCTACATCTCTCATACCCTGTGTTTGTTTGTCCTAAAAATAAATGGTTGTCAATGAACATGAGGCAGTTACTACACTCCCTCAGCATACCCATATTCACCTGACTAGAAACAGAGATGAAAGGGAAACACCTTTCCATTATACCAGATCCTTAGAATATGGAAAGGAGTAGAGGAGTGTCACTTAAAGGTCTAAGTGAGAGTTTTTAGTAGCATACTATTACATGGCCTGCAGTGGTGCTTCATTCCACATGAACTGGCAGCTCTTTATGCAGTTATGAACAATGGGAAACTATGAAGTGTGTTTACTAAACTAGACAGGTTTACTTATATTCAAGGCATGGGTAACTGCATTTACGAAATGTGCAAATGCAAGGCTTTTATGCTAGCAGGACAAAAGATATTTACACAGTTAAGCCCTCATGCCAATCAGATAAACAGGCAATAAGCCTTTCACCAGCAGTTTCCAACTCAGATGGTTTGAGTCAGCCCTCTGTTCCCATCAGAGTGCAGAAAACCCCTCTTAGTGTAAAACAAACTGGTTTTGAGCTCTCGTGCAGTAGCAAATGCTTTACAACGAAAGACAGAATTCCTGCAGTATTATCAATCCTTAGACATAAGTTCACAAATAATGAGAAATGTTTGCAAATACAGAAAAAGGTGTGCAAATATAGAATGTCTAAAAACACAGAAAAACTTTGCAAAACAGAAATATTTGGCAAATTCAGGAGAACGTTGGCAAACTCAGAACAGTTTTTGCAGTATCAGAGGAGGTAAGGAAATATTGCAATACTGTTAAAACAACCTAAGAGCAATACAGTAAAAACAGATGGTATTTCTTTAACAAGTGCAAGCTGAAAAACAGTGATAAATTCAACCTAATTAATGAATCCAGCACAGAAGTGTTAAATTGCAGTGACATAGATTAAGTGCAAAAATGTGTCTGTGATATATATACATATATATATATATATATATATATATATATATATATATATATATATATATATATATATATATATATATATATATATATATATATATATATATATACACTTATATCAGCTTTGTAAATACACAGATAGCTTTAGAAGCCATTCAAGTCTTGTAGTCACAGGTGTCCAAGCAAAGCACAGTGAAGCTTTGAATAAATGAGCACAGTTTCACAAAAATGTAAAGCTGTTATCCCAAGAAGATGAAAGAGTATTACAAAGTTAAGCCCTCAGGCCAGTCAGATAAACATACTATACCAGTAGTTTCGAACTCTGATGGGCTTAATCCACCTCAATTCCCACCAGAGTCAGAAAAACCTGGTTAATGTAAAGCAAAATGTTTTCAGCTGAAGTGTAGTAACAAATGCTTTACAACAAAAGACATAACGTCTGCAGTATAAGGAATCCTTGGAAATAAGTTCACAAACCCTGAAAAATGTTCCCAAATAAAGAAATACCAGCAGGATAAAAGACGTTTACACAGTTAAGCCCTGAGACCAGTCACATAAACACACAATAAGCCTTCCACCAGCAGTTGCTAACTCAGATGGGTTGAATCAGACCTATGCTCCCACTAGAGTACAGAAAAAAATAATCTTAATGTAAAATGAACTAGTTATTATCTCAAGTGCAGTAATAAATGCTTTACAGCAAAAGGCAGAACTCCTGCAATATCAGGAATCCTTGGAAATAAGTTCAAAATTCCTGAGAAATGTTCACAAATACAAAAAAGTGTGCAAATATAGGGAAACTTCCACAAACACAGAAGAAAGTTTCAAAACTTGGAAATATTTTGGGAAAATCAGGGAAACTTTGGCAAACCCAGAACAGCTTTTACAGTATCAGAGGAGGTTAGGAAATATTAGAATACTATTGGCACAACCTAAGAGGAGCAGTACAGTAACAGTGTGCATTTTAACACATGCAGGCTGAAAAACAGTGATAAATTAAACCAAATCACTAAATGCAGTACATAAGTTTTAAATAGCACTGAGACAGTTAGAGCAAATTCAAAAAAAAAACTTGTATCAGCTTTATAGGTCCACAGATGATTTTAGAAGCAATCCAAGTCTTGTAGTTACTGATGTCCAAGCCAAGCACAAGAAAGCTCTAAATAAACAATATGTTCTGCTCATCCCTGTACTATTCATACTTAAAACATAAGGGCTAAAGCTTTCATGAGACTGCATGGCTAGACGTCTAAATATCTTCATGGATCAATAGCCTAGTAAGTACCTTTGAACATATGAGCCTATAATACATGCATGACTCCACCTTCATTTACAGCAATAAGAAAAATCTCATGACTCGATTGTTCAGATTGTGGTTCAGGTTCTGTAAATGGACATTTTATTATTTTTGGAGTGTAAATTTAATCAAAACTATTTGGGTTTTGTAACAGAGAACTTAGCAATATTTTCTTTCTCAAGAATTATTCAGACTGTAAACAACTTTCTTGGCATTCTTGTCAATTATTTCTGTTTTGAGAAGAACTATCCTTTGAGACTTTTCTTAGCATTGGTCAGTTTTTTTTTTTTAATAATCAAGAACTAGTTCAGTTGTGTTAAAAGTCTGTGTTATCACATGGACTTCATTGAATGTAAGCTGTCTTCATAGAAGTAGTCACAAAACTTGTGATTCTGAAATATTACATTTGTGTTTAATAATTAGTAATATTTATAATGCAAGAGCTTTTCATGTTTGAGCAACATTCTTCATGTTTGTATCGTGTTGTTGTTTGTCTTTCGGCTTTTCCCGGTCAGGGGTCGCCACAGTGGAACTCCGGTCTGCTAATGATTGGCAGTTGGATTTTATGGTGTCGAGTTGCCAGCCCGATGCCCAACCTTCAACGAATGCATGCCCATTCAACGCATGTCTTTCAAACACCCACTCAACCGCGGGGAGGACATGCAGACTCCACACTCCCAACCCAAGCCGTGAATCGAACGGGAGAACCTCTTGCTGTGAGGCAACAACGCCACCGCTGTGCCACCGCAGAAGTCTTCATGTTTGTATCCTATTAGGTCAATGCATAAACTTATAAATGGTGATATGCAACAATCAGGTAAATAGGAAAAACTAATTAAGACCTTCATGTTTGTATCATATTAGGTCTTAATTACTTTTTCCTATTTACCTGATTCTTGCATATCACCATTTATAAGTTTATGCATTCAATGCAACATTTACAATTACTTATTTAGCATTGCTTGTTTTGGGCCTGGTCTGGTTATTTAGTTTAGGATTATAAGGTTGTGCACTATATATTGTATTGCACTTGTATTAGTGCCACCATTGCAATGATGTCAGTATTGTCATTGCATTGATTTTGTTATTACATGGTTGCGCTGTTGTTTATTGTAGCATAAGTGTGTTGATTTTAACATATACATTTATTATATTAAAATAATTCTTAGAAAAACAGTAACTATATTTATTGTAAGGGGATTACTATAACCATAATGGGCAAATTTCTGTTATTGCCCTCTTCACATATATAAATACCCACATATATAAATAATGAAACGCCTCCTGCAGTTCTGACCCCCTTATCACTGGACTAAGTTTTATAATACCTATAATGTCAATCCCTCTCTTATGTATCACATTCTCACATTTTGTTTATGTAGACTCATTGAAATGTAAGCTGCCGAACCATGCTTTGAGTCAACCTTCCATTTTGTTTACATAGAATCATTGTAGTGTATACCACCAAACCATGCTCTGAGTTACCTTTTCATTTTGTTTACATATACTCATTGGACTGTATAACACCCAATCATGTTCTAAGTCACCCTTCCATTTTATTTAGGTAGAGTCATTGTACTGCATACCACCCAACCATGTTCTAAGTCACCCTTCCAGTTTGTTTAGGTAGACTCATTGGACTGTGTATCACCCAACCGTGCTCTTAGTCATGTGTCTTTTGTCCTACTCTGCTGCTATCCTGTGTATTTATTATCCCCTTTCTACTGTTTGTGCACCTATTCCTCTGGCTGCTTCTGTCACATGCCATCCATTTTCCTGTTGGTTTAATAGTGCAGTCAATGAGGTGCATTCCTTAAGCCTTGTTGTGAACGTTACGTGCCCTTCTCAGCTTATATGTAAGAGGCTTCTGGTCTCTGCTAAGTCTTCTTCTTCCTCTCCTCCTTCTTCTTCTTCCTCCATTCTCCTATCAGTCCTAACTTTCTTCTGTGCCCACTGCTGTACAGTCTAATGCCATCCTTTAGTGGTTTAACTGCTGACACAGGTTGCGCTTCTATGAATGTTTTCTCCAAGCCTTATTTTAGCTTCTCTCTGCCACCTCCCTAATTCTGCTTAATTTAGTTTTACTAAGTTTTAGTAATAAAACTAAGTGATGACAATAAATCTGTGAGTATAATTCCTCCTCCTAATTATACAATAAATATCTGCTATATGTACAAGATGAAAACTGTCATCCATTTTATGTTCGTACGTGTTAAATATCCAGCATGCATAAGTAATGCTGTAGAAGTTTACAGTTTATTTTACAGTCAATAATATATCACTTGTTTACTCCTATGTTTAGGAAATTTTGAAATTTCATCTGCTGCTTCTCATGACTCTTTCACATTCATGTTATTCTGATTTTCAGTTTTGTTATGAACATATAAATGCATAGTTATGCAATACATGTTATATGATATACTATGTATTGATGATACCACATGTTCTGGGGTGTTGTGAGAATGCCTTACAATTCCTGGGTATGAGATCATATCTGTGTCATGCATTCAAGAGACCATCTCTACATTTTTGCTGTTTGAATTTTATATTCAGTATTTTTTTTAATTTGATAAGTAGTATATTTTAGTATAAAATAACACCACTACCCATTTAAATCAATTATTTGTTGCATATGATTATAACTTTTTTGACATTGTGAATGTGTATGATATTTTCAGGACAGTCATTCAACTGAGGTCTTCTGGTAAAGTGCTAAGTGCAACTAAACAGTCCAGTTTAAAAATAGGTAGAAACATTATATGCCCATACTCAAAAGTACTGGAAGGAAGTTGTATGATTAATTAGTCTCAGACTGTCATTCATAAAATGTGTGACAGTAACCTCCTGCACATTACCTAGGTAAAGTATCGTCTTGATGGCCTCAAAGGCAACATTTCTAAAACTGTTGGTACATCAAATCGTTGATGGGTATCTTAGGGACCCCTCCACAAAAAAAAAAAAAAAATGTATCCACAGAGGTCACTGTCAGGAAATATTACCAAGGTGACTTGAAGGCAATTAATGACTAAATATCAAATTGGAAGTGGTGAGATTTTATGTTTAATATTAATATTGAACACTCTTGGACTGTATTTTATGAATGCACAGACTCCTTTGTATCTGAATATGTTTGGTTGTCTGTGCCAATGCTCTGATGGTAAAGGCATTGGTAAATGTATTCCTTTGTAATCCATGTCTCTGTGGAAATGTTATAATAAGAAAAAAACATTTTTGGTAGGCAGCAGGAGATTTCTGGCAACTAATAACAACAAAAATAAATTTGTATTTGTTAGTAAACACTTAGGTCCATAATTAGAAGCTGTAAGTTAGCGTATGAACACACGGTAATAGATCATATTGATGAAAACAATAAAGCTGCTTTTTAAGCATGTAAGGCAGTTTAGGAATGAGAACTGAGGACCCTACTTTGAATATTGAGCATTACTATTACTGATGATAACAAAAAAACAAATAAAAATTGCTGACTTTTTTATCAACACTTATACACTGACTCTGTAAATTTATGAGAAGGATTGAACCTGGAATATCCTGGAAAATAATAACACATATTCATTAATAAGTAAACATGTAATTAAGAAGCCCTCTGTCCAAAGCCTGCATTAGGTCTGAAGCCTCACCT
>NC_056741.1:103762176-103899676 GCF_019279795.1 Protopterus annectens
TTCTTGACATAGCTAAAGAACGCTTTGTGGTTATCTTTGGAGTCCTTGGCAATTTTTCTTTCGAAGCTAGCCTTGGATGATTTAACGAGGGATCATAGTTTCTTGCTGATACTGATCAGGGATGTCTTTCCTTCTAGGGATTTTGCTCTTATCTGTACTAGCTTCCTCCTTTTATTGTAGAGCCTGTTTATGGCAGGGGTCCACCAGACTGGTTTCCTTTTCTTGGAGGAGTGAGTCTTGGTTTTATTTGGGATAGCGTGATCTATGCATTCCTGCAGATGATCATAGAGTTCCTTTGTATAGGTTTCAGCAGCTTGGACAGCATTGTCCATTGGCGTGGGGGCTGTGAACCTTTCCACCTCGGTCTTAAGCAATGTGAAGTTTGCTTTTGTAAAGGTTTCATGGTGGTTTCCTTGACTGGGGTTGGGGGTGGAATGTGAATATCCAGAGTGATTAGTCTATGGTCTGATCTAACCAGTGAGGGGTTGACGTCAGGTGTGGAGCACTGGTCGCCCATGTTGGTGATGACCAGGTCCAATATGTTGTTCCCTCTGGTGGGAGTGTTGACCAGTTGATCCAGGGCATTCGAGTTTATAAATTCTAGGAAGCGCTGGGCAAGGGAGTTAGTACTTGAGTAGTTCACCCAGTTAATGTTTGGGTAGTTGAAAACACCCAGTATTAGGGTTTTTGGTAGGACCTTCATATTTTACAGTGCCTCCAGAAATGCGGTATGGGGGTTCTGGGTCATGGTGGGTGATCTGCAGCAAGCTACAATTTGGACGGCAGTTTTGCCAGTTGTTAGTTGCACTTGGATGATCTCTGATGCATTGTGCTGTGCCACTAACCTGGAGGTGTGAGTATCCTTGATGAAAATGGATACACCCCCGCCTTTTGTGTATCAATCCGGGTTCTGTGGCTGAAAGGTATGGTATGAGTTATAGCCTGGTAGTGCAGGGGAACTGTCTGGAGCCTTAAACCAGGTTTCTGTTACTGCACAGATATTGATGTTTTTCATACTGAGGAGTGCCTCAAGTGTGTGCATTTTGAGGTTTAGACTTCTGGCATTGAGTAGCATTACCCTCAGTTTTTGGTTACTTGTGCTATTTACGGTGGTGGGTTTGTCTTTTGAGCCTTGCCTAAAAAAGGCACTATGGGGGCGGCAAGAACCTTTGCCAGTATTTGAAATCCTAAGGGTGACAGGTGCAAGCCAGCTCTTGCGAAGCAACGTGGCTTGTAGAGCATGTCATCCCAGGCAGACAGATACTGGATCCCCTTTGAATGACACCAGAAACATTTTTTTCTTTATACTGTGGCATCATTCTTGGTGAGGGTAGGATGCTACTCAGGGTCAGGGTCATACCGGCCTGGGCTACATGATCAGAGAGCTCTTCCATGTCTCTTTTCATGTAGTCCAGGGAGGTACGTCTCAGGTCATTCACACCAACATGGACAATGACAAAGTCATATTTGTACTTGTTCTGGAGTGACCTGAGTGCTTGTGTTATGTGGCGTATCCTGGCGCCCGATAGGCAGCTAACTGTAACCTTCTCCTTGTCCAGCCTAGTTAGTGGGAAATCAGTGTGCCTGACTAAAGAGTCACCTATCACTGGTGTGTTGGGTATGTTATTTTGCCTTAAGTGCTGTGATTGCATGGCACACTGATTATGTGAAGTATGTGTTTCATGGTTGGTGATGGGTTGTGGAGGTTGCTTGGATGTCTGCTTCGGAGGTCTCTGATGCTTTTGCAGATTTTTAGTTAGAGCCTCCGAGTATGTTTTAGTGTATTTATGTGTGTTATTTGCCTGTGCTGGTTTGTTATGTCTATGTGAGACTGGTGGTGTGGTGTAAGTATTACCCTTCTCCTCTTGACAGTCAGTTACAGTCTGGGGTTGAGAGAGCTTTGCCTCCAGTCTGGCTGTATAATTGCATCTCTCACATATATTAGTGATTGGCAGTAGGAGGAGAGGGTTGTCTGTGTACATGAGGCAGTTGTAATATTGCCTCAAAATGCCCAGATTCACTAGTTGGACTTGAGAGTACACTGGAAACTTCCCTTTGGACATGCCTGAATAGGTAGAGTGAGTTGTTTTTTCTTATTGACTGGTGTGGACGAATAGAGAGCCTTGTCCTTCTGGACAGTATAAGGGGGGCTAGTGCTAGGGGTATTTAGTGCTTGTTCTGAGTTTTAAGCAAGTTCTGAGCTGTAAATTGAATGGTTTGAGTGCTAAAGTTCATGGTTTGTCTAGTTCCAATGGAAAAACTGAAGAGTAGACTTCGTGGAGTCGGGAATAGTTTAACCCTAGCTAACCGGCACTGCCAAGCGCGCAAACCCACACAAATGCAGTTTTTATATCAGAAAGATTAAAGAGATAGAAATGAGCCCAAAATGGCCAATAAAACTACACTTTCTGGGCAGAAACCACTCCTCCATGGGCAGGTAGGCTGTTCAGAGCTCCCCACTCTCACTGGTGAACAAAGAAACTTCCTTTTTGCCCAAGTAAGGTATGGCCAAACACAGAAGCTTAAACACAGTCCAGGTATCAGCAGGTATCTGAAACTGGACTTTTCTAGCTTAGTAAGGTGGGAAAATAGCAAGATTTTTTGTTTTTTTGGTTTTTTTTCAAGAAAACAGTAGAAACAAATGCAAAAACACTTTTATAGTGCAGTAATGGCTGTCACACTTGAGTGGGAAGCCAGTAATAATTAAAAATACAATTTACAACAAAAAACAAATTTTAAAATGCAGGCACAAATAAATACAATTTCAGTGTAAAATGAGCGATTTATTGACCAATCTTAATTAATGTCCACTTTGCCAAATGTCATCATTCTATCTGTACAGGTATCAAAAGCAAGGTCAATTTTACCATATCAAGTCATTTCTGTAAATGATTTCCTCAGTTTTTGGCTTATTGAAGTTATATTGTTACCCAGCATGCAGTCATCACATTGTTTGGTTAGCCATGTCCTATGTCCCACTTTTATTTCTGAGAAGGACAGTCTTAAAAAATTGGCTCTAGTATCGAACTCTTTGTTAAATATATGTTTACCTATGTTGGGGATACAGGGAACCCACAACTCTAATATGCTGCATCCTATTGTTTATAAAGTATGTTTCTTAGAGAAATACATGTAGATTGGCAATTTATTTTTCTTTTTTTTTTCTTTTGCTTTCATTGTATCAGTTATTCCCTTATTGGAAAAGTGTCAAATGCCTAAATGAGGTCAGAACAAGAAATAAGAATTTGTAGCCCTTCATTTAGCACTGTTACCCCTTCAAATAATGCCATAGCATTCAAAATACTATTGTTCGTCTTACAGGAGTAGAGGGGGAAGAAAAATTACTAAATTTCATTCTTGATTTCTACAGGAAGTCCAGCAAAAGTAATAACATGTCCATGTAGCACTCTTCTGGGGTGGTACATTGATCATAACTATTTACATGTACTGCCCAGTTTCCTTCACACTCTAATTGTAAGTGTATTAATAGCTTGTTATATCAGTACTCAAATATAATATTGTGAAGACAGGTGAAGGCTGCCAGCCTAGCCAGATAGAATTTTGTAGATAATTCTGTCATTTGTAAATATTAATATAAGCCATAGGCTTGTTCTCTTAAATGGGAAAAAATGGTGTTAAATGTGGAACTGCAAAAATGTAACAAGAGTGCACTCTGCTGTAACAAAGCTGACAAGTCAATTCTTAGATGTCAAAACCTGAGCCGATATGTCTGGATGAAGGAATTCTGCCTATTGTTTTGAGGCCAGAGTTAATGGCTAGAATTTGTATGTATAATTTATTTTATTGCTCTGCTTGCTGACCAGCTGCAAGATCAAAGGGGGTATTAACCTTGGATAATCTGTTAGCCTGGGAACCAGAAAGAAACAATGTAATCTGAAATGAATCAGTGGTATTGCATTATCAATTTAGGGGCAGAAAGAATGAGAGCATTAGAGCATTTGTCTTGAGAACATCCAACATCACCAGCACTGTCTTGCTCTGTATGTAAGTAGGATCTTAGACTTTAGTGTTTCTCTTAGAAATAGCTAGGAAATAGGAAAATTAGTCAAAGTGTTTTTCTGTGGTGTCAGAACTTTTCTACGATATTATTTTAAGCATTTCTCTGTGATCTCTGAACTCTTGACCAGCACTGTGTAGTAAGAAGTATTGTCTTGTGTTTTTATTATTTATTATTAAATATTTTTTAAACTTTCAAATGTGGCTGTTTTGTGTAGAGATAATTTAAGCTCTAGAGTACATTGCATTTATATAGTGATACTGTACCAAGTCACTCCAATAAGCTTTGCTGTTTAGTCACACTTACCATTTGGAGAATAATATTGCACAGTAATAATTGGACACCCTTTTGTTAAGGGCCTTTTTAGTGGCTGATATTAGTGGGTGGTGGCAGCTGGTACTACCTTTTAGACTGGGCAGAAAGGGGGCACAGTTGGAGAATCTGTGCCAGACTTCCCCAGGAGTGTCTGTGTGTTTGTGTATAACTCATATCTCAAAGTGTGTGTATGTGTCAGCTACTTGGGCAGGGACACAAATCACTGATTGTAAAGAGAGGGTGCTGGAGGTTTTAGCTTGCCCACTAAGCTGAGATCTAGACCCTATAGCTGTGCCAGTGGGGAGTCTTATTGGGGATCTGGAGAGAAAGGGAGAAACCAGCCCTAGACTGTGATCTCTGTGTTCTCTTAAGGGAAATTGGACTTTACTGTGTGTGTATTTATTATCCTTTCCCTATATGGACACCCCTCACTGGTGTTAGTGGTGTGAATTGAGGCTCCTTGATTACTGGGCCAGTGCCCGGGCATCACATATTAATTGTTTGGCTGTGGTGGGATATCCACACCACATATTAATTGTTTGGCAGTGGTGGGCTATCCACACCACATATTAATTGGTTGCAAATACTAATTGGCTTGTAGTGGTGTGGGTAGAGTGAATTCCTGCACCTTGTGTACAGTGATCACTGAAGGTGTTTTGTACTCTAAATCAGCCATCCAGTGAATACTCAGAGTTTAGATCCCAATTGTTTTATTTCTTTTGTTAGCTTAGGTAGTCAGGGAGAGCATGCAACATGTCAGCAGAGGAGTACGAAAAGCTGACAAGAAGCCAGCTGACTGAGATATGCCAGGCTAGGGGACTGGTCCATGGAAACCTGACTGAGGCAGACATGATTGCAGCTTTGGTCACAGCTGCATCAGAAAACAGCAAATATGAGGTCCATCAAACTGCCAGTGGTGATGTACCACACTCCGAGAATGGACAGCTCAACCTTTCTGCAGAGGACTTAAAAATCCATCCGGAGCTAATGAGACTTCAGTTGGAGGCCAGGCATTTAGAAATAGAAGCAGCTCAGAGACTGAGGCATCTAGAGAGTGAGGACCAGGAGAAACTGCGACATTTGCAGGCTGAGGAGAATGAGAAACTGCTATGCCTGGAAGCTGAGAAAAAGGAGAGGCAGAGGCAGCATGAAAAGGAGATGCTCACTCTTCACCAGAGTCATCATCATCATCATCATCATCATTAGTCCCCCCCTTTTCCCATTTTTCTACATGGGGTCAGGGTATCGTGTTAAAAGTCATCATCTCTTTCGATTCAGTGCCACACTCCTGCCTTCTTCAATACTCATGCCTGACTCTCACAGATCTTCTTTCACACAATCCATCCACCTCTTTGCTGGACATCCTCGCCTCCTCTTACTTTCTTCCCAGTCTGTCCCAAATCTTCCTCACCAGATTGTCTTCTGCTTTCTACACATGTGCCCAAACCACTGTAATCTGTTCTCTTTGATATTTTCTGCAATTGGGGCTACCTTGGCTTCTGCTCTTATGTCCTCATTTCTTTGCCTGTCCCACAGTGTGCATCCTACCACCTTTCTCAGGCACTTCATTTTCATCACCTCTAGCTTCTTCAACTGTTCTGCATTTACTGCCCAGATTTCTGTACCATACAGTAGTACTGGTCATACCATTGTCTTGTACAACTTACTTTTCAACTTCTTTGGCATTCTTCTGTCATAGACTACACCTGATACTCTGTGCCAATTGGCTGCAGCCCCTTTGATTCTAGCTTTGACCTCTTCATTCAGACTACCCTTCACCTCAACTTCCTCTACTAGATTCTTGAAGCTGTTTATCTGTTCCATTATCTTCCCTTCTATCTCTATTCTCAGCTTCTTTGATTTCCCCAATTTGCTGCCATTACCACCATCTTATCTGAGCTTAGTTTCATCCCATGTGCTTTCAGCTTTGCATTCCATTCTCCTATCCTTTGCTGAAATTCTAACGCAGAGTATCCCTGTACTGCCACATCGTCTGCATACAGCAGATTTGTTGATCCGTCCTCTCCAACCTGCTTGCTAATGTAGTCCATCACCAGTATGAACAGCAGTGGGCTCAGAGCTGAACCCAGATGTGCACCCACTCCCACTGGGAACCCCTTTGTGAGGCTGAACACTGTTCGTACTTGAGTCATTGAGTCCTTGTACATAGCCTGCACTAATTCTACCAATGTTTCTAGGACTTCAAACCACTGCAGTACTCTCTCCTCATCTCTAGCTTCTTCTCAAGCATCTGTCTCACTGCAATCATCAGGTCAGTTGTGCTGCATCCTGATCTGAATCCAAACTGCTCGTCTCCCATCTTACATTCTACTACTCTGCGTATCCATTTATCAGTCACCCTCTCCAGGACTTTCATGCAATGTGATGCCTCTGTACTGCCAACAGTTGTGGATGTCCCCTTTGTTCTTGTACACTGGCATGAGTATGCTTATTCTCCAGTCATCTGGGATTTGCCTTTCTCTCCACACTGCTATTAGTACCCTCAGGAGCCATTTCTCCCCTATCTCATCCATCATCTTTATCATATCTGCTGTGACCTCATCTGAGCCTGCTGGCTTCATCTTCCTTAGTGCTGTTCTTACTTCTTCTAGGGTGAGTTCCTCCTCTTCTCTCGTTGTAGGCTGTTTCTGGGGCTGTACAGCTTCTGTGAGGTTTTCTTAATTCAGAAGCTGCTGGAAATACTCCTTCCATCTGCCTTTGATGTCCTCTGGACTAGTGAGCAGGTTGTTGCTGGCATCCCTTGTGAAGGGTGTCTGGCTATCTTCTTTATATTTCTGTCTTTCTCTTGCAACCTGATATAGTTTCTTTGTGCCCCATACTGAATCACTTTCCAGAAGTTGGTACAGTGCCTCCAATGCCCTATTCTTTAGTATTCCAACTTCTTTCTTAGCTTCTTTGTTGGCCAACCAGTAGTCCTTCCTAGCCTGGTCAGTCTTTTCTTGCCTACCACTTCTTTCTGCACTCCTTCTTTCTTTTGATGACTTCCTGGACTTCTGCATTCCACCACCAGCTTTCCTTATGTACCTTATTTCCATACTTGGCTCGGCCAAATATCTTTTTTCTAGTCCTACCACATACTGTTTTTAGGTGCAGCCATTCTTCTACAACTCCACCTATTTCCTCCTCAGGAGCCATTTCTCCCCTATCTCATCCATCATCTTTATCATATCTGCTGTGACCTCATCTGAGCCTGCTGACTTCATCTTCCTTAGTGCTGTTCTTACTTCTTCTAGGGTGAGTTCCTCCTCTTCTCTCGTTGTAGGCTGTTTCTGGGGCTGTACAGCTTCTGTGAGGTTTTCTTAATTCAGAAGCTGCTGGAAATACTCCTTCCATCTGCCTTTGATGTCCTCTGGACTAGTGAGCAGGTTGTTGCTGGCATCCCTTGTGAAGGGTGTCTGGCTATCTTCTTTATATTTCTGTCTTTCTCTTGCAACCTGATATAGTTTCTTTGTGCCCCATACTGAATCACTTTCCAGAAGTTGGTACAGTGCCTCCAATGCCCTATTCTTTAGTATTCCAACTTCTTTCTTAGCTTCTTTGTTGGCAAACCAGTAGTCCTTCCTAGCCTGGTCAGTCTTTTCTTGTCTACCACTTCTTTCTGCACTCCTTCTTTCTTTTGATGACTTCCTGGACTTCTGCATTCCACCACCAGCTTTCCTTATGTACCTTATTTCCATACTTGGCTCGGCCAAATATCTTTTCTCTAGTCCTACCACATACTGTTTTTAGGTGCAGCCATTCTTCTACAACTCCACCTATTTCCTCCTCTTCTTGGAGTGCTAGAGCCCTGAGTAATTCCTTGAACTGTTGTACTTTCACTCCAATCTTCCAGGTCTTCAGCTTGGTCTCTGTTGACCTTAGAGCCTTCGCTGACCACTGCTTGCAGCTGATTGTGGCAACTAGTGATTTATGCTGTGGGCCAACTGTTTCACTGGGGATGACTTTGCAACCCTGGATTCTACCCCAGCACCTTTTCCTTACTAGAAGGAAGTCTGCCTGAGTTGCATATTGACTACTCTTGTATGTGATCTTGTGACTGTCTCTCTTTCTGAACCATGTGTTGGCTACTATCAAGCCATTTGCCAGATTGAATTCTAGAATGGCTTTGCCTTCTTTATTCCTGTTGCCCCACCCATGTGGACCCAGGCAGTCCTCATATCCTGTTTTGTCTGTCCCGATATGTGCATTCAAGTCACCCATTATCAACACCAATTCATGTTGTCCTGCTTTATCTAGTAGGTCCTGCAACTGCTGTCTAAATACAATCTTTTCCTCACTATCACAACCCTGCTGTGGAGCATAGGCTGAGATTATGAATACTGTCCTATCATTACACTGGAGTCTGACTGCCATGAGTCTGTCATTAATTCTGATGATATCCCTTACTGCCTTCTGAAGCCTCTTTGTCACCACAATTCCTACACCATTTCTAGCCTGCCCTCCACCTGAGTAGTAGACTCTGGATCCCAAGCCAAGTGGCTTTGCTGCACTGCCCTTCCATCTTATCTCTTGAATGCATAGGATCTCCAGCCTCCTCTGTATCATCATGTCATCCACTTCCAAGCTGCATCCTGTCAGTGAACCTACATTAAGCGTAGCAATTCTCAGTTCATGTTTGGTAGGTTGGTTGGTTTTACGTCCAGTTTTCACTCAACAGAGCTATCCTAGGTAACCCAGGCTGGGCAGCTAGCCACCGGCTAGCCAGTAGCTTATTGACCCAGGGCTGCTGGGCTTTATGGCAGCACACACTATCGAATTGGGGCACATATTCCCCTCCCAACGATACCAAGTGTCCTTGGCCTGGGTCAAAGTAGGCCGGGTCCTCAACCCACTTATCACCTGTAACTACCCTTTGCCCATTTTTGGTGACATTAGTCAACATGACCTAATCTCCTATAGCCATATTTTACACTGTCAAGTGGCTAGCCCTGACACAGCATGCAGTCTGTGATTCATGTTCTCCTATCTTGAGGATACTGTGCAGCACAGTAGATGCCCAAGTGGTTGGTCTGTGCAACTCTTCCCCTTATAGGGCACCATGTAGAGTCTGTGCTCACAGCTCCATTTATTGGTGAGTTTGAGATAGTAACACTCGGCATGTTTTTCGGACATGGGAGAAATCCCATAGAGACACAGGGTGAGCATATAAACTCCAAACAGGTATCGGTCGGAGGTCAGGATCGAACCTTGTACCTTGTGCATGGGAGGCAAAGACCTTAAACACTAAGCCATCTGGTTACCAGATTCATGGAGGTAATGGGGAAGGGAGTAACTGGACCCCAGAAGCACAAAAGGTGAGTACATTTCTTCCGTAGTTTAAACAGAGGGATAATTTTGATAGTTTCATTCATATGTTTGAGAGGGTATGTAAAACGTATGATGTTGACCAAACGCTCGGGGTATGGTTCTTGACCCCCTTACTCCATGGTAAAGCTGTAACTGTGTTGTCTAAACTTGCGGATTGTGAATATTTTGATTATACTGCTGTTAAAAATAATTTGTTAGAATTATTTAAGCTAACACCTGAAACATATAAGAAAAATATTTGTGAGCATAGATCCAAGGCAGATGAAAGTGTGTGTGAATATGTTGCTGAACTGAGCACTTATTTTCATAGATGGGTAAGTGGATGTCAGGTCACCACTTTTGAAGGGCTGGCAGACCTTTTGATGAGGGAACAAGCCCTTAGCACTTTGCCTGAGAACATGAGGATCAGGTTAGTTGATAGACAATTTGCTACTTCAGAGGAGTTGGGGTAGAAGGGAGACTGATACCTAGCAAGCAGGACATCCTTGCACAGGAAAGGGACCCCCAGTACTGCTCATCAGTCTAAAGAAACCCATGATGGGCATCACAGACTGCCCCAACAGAATCTGCCAGTAGCAGGGGAAGCCACTAGTACAGGTACACATTCACGACCTAGGGTTAAATGTTTTGAATGCAACCAGTGGGGCCATGTAGCATACAGATGTCCATGGAGGCAAGATGGGGAACAAAAGTTGAGAGACCCAGTAAGTGGGGAAGACAAAATGCCAATAGTAGGTTGTCTTGAGACAATAGGGGTATCAAACTACCATTCTGCAGATGTCCTGATAGGGAAGGATTTGGATGAGGCAGTACCATGTGTTTATGCAGTTACGCTCAGTGAGGATAGGAGACAAGCATGTGGGTCTGGTAGCCTGGGGAGACCCAGACAGACTGCATACTTGCAGCCAGGACTGGTGAGGTGGTTACTTCAGAAAGGGTGCTACTCTGTAGCAGTGAGACTGAATGTGAGCCACAACTGCTTGTGGGTACTGATGTTCCCTTGGACAGAGTGACTGCAAAGGTGGAGATGAGTAGTTGTTCCCAGGCTGACAGTGAGACACCACTGTCAGAGGATACCAGACTTCCTGTAGAAGAAGAGCTGGGAAGGGTTACAAAGAGAAAGTTGAGACAGGCTCAGCTCTCAGACCCTACATTGCAAGGCCTGAGGCAGGTAGCTAGTGAGGCACCTGATTCTCAAGGGAAGGGGGAATCTGTATACTGGGACAAAGGGTTAATCTATAGAGAGTGGACCCCTCAGGGAGGGCTAGAAGGTGAGAGGGTACAGAAGTTGGTAGTGCCTAGAGCCTACCATCTGGGACTTCTAGCCATACCCCATGATATTCCCTTTGCAGGTCATATGGGCATAAAATACACAAAGAGTCATATTATGCAGACCTTCTATTGGCCTGAAATTTCTAGAGATGTAACAGGGTAATGCAGGACCTGTGAGCAGTACCAAAAGGTAGGCAAGGCAGAAGACAAGGCAAGAGCTCCTTTGATGCCTTTGCCTGTGATTTAAGAGCCATTTCAAAGGGTAGCTATGAATATTGTGGGGTCTCTGAGTACCCCAAGTTCCACAGGGAAAAAGTATATCCTAGTGGTAGTGGATCATGCTACACGATACCCTGAGGTGGTGGCTCTGTCCTCCATTGAGGCAGAAAAGGTGGCAAATGCTTTGTTAGAGATTTTCAGCAGGGTAGGTTTCCCAAAAGAAATACTGACTGACAGAGGTGCCAATTTCATGTCAGACCTGCTGGCTTGTCTGTGGAAGTCCTGTGGGGTGAAGCACCTGAAAACCACTCCCCTACCATACCCAGACTAATGGTCTGGTTGAGAGGTTAAACTCTATAATTAAGTCCATGTTACAGGCATTTAAGACCAGTTTAAGAGGGAGTGGGACAAACATTTCCTCTATCTGTTGTTTGCTTACAGAGAGGTTCCCCAGGAATCCACAGGTTTTTTATCCTTTGAGTTGCTGTATGGGCATAGGGTGAGGGGACCTCTAGATTTAGTTCAAGATCAGTGGGAAGGTGAGTGTGAACCTCACAATGAGTCTGTTGTGGCATATATCCTAAACCTCAGGACAAGGCTCAGGAAACTCATGGGCTTGGCCCAGGAGAACCTGGCAGAAGCCCAACAACAAAAAAACGTGTGGTATGACAGGAATACTCGAGCTAGAGAGTATGCTGTGGGGCAGCAGGTAATGGCTCTCATTCCTATTAGACACAACAAGCTGCAAGCAGCTTGGGAGGGACCCTACAAGGTGGTAAGAAATGTAAGTGATGTTAACTACATGATGGAACTGCTAGGCAGGAGGTAGGGGCACATATTGTACCATGTTAACATAATGAAACCTTACCATGATAGGGAGGCCCTTGTGCTGAGCATTTGCAGTGGCTTGCAGGAGGAGTTTGAGGGAGATCTGGTGACTGATCTCCTCAGTGAGGCTCAGACTGACACCTAAGTGGAAGGTGTAGCAATGTCCCAGCAGCTATCTCCTACCTAGGTTCAAGAAATCAGAGCAGTGTTACAGGAGTTTGGGGGCATGTTCACTGAGAGACCAGGGTTCACCCACCTGGTGCAGCACCAGGTGGATAAGGGACCCCAAAGACCTATTAGGTAGGCCCCTTATGGGGTGCCCGAGAGAGTCAAACAGACTCTGAGGGAGTAGATACAGGAGATTTTGGAACTAGGGTTGATTCAAGAGTCCAACAGTCCCTGGGCCTCCCCAGTGGTGCTGGTGCCAAAGAAGAATAGCAGCACCAGGTTCTGTGTGGACTACAGGATACTAAATAGTCACACAGAGTCATATACTTACCCCATGCCTAGGACAGATGAGGCCCTAGAACAGCTGGGTGAGGCTAAGTATCTTACAACCATTGATCTTACCAATGGTTACTGCTTGACTCCCAGTGCTAAAGAGAAATCAGCCTGTGTGACTCCTTTTGGCTTGTATGAGTTCACAAATATGCCCTTTGGGATGAAAAATTCCCCAGCAACTTTCCAGAGGCTGGTAGGTCATATCCTAGCAGGAGAAGGAGGTTTGTCCTTGTTTACCTAGATGGTATTGCCATCTGCAGCCAATCCTAGCAAGATACCTTCAGATTGTCAGGGAGGTGCTGGGCAGACTACAGATGGCAGGGTTGACCATTAAGCCCAGCAAATGTCAGGTGGGTATGTCAGTGGTCTCCTTCCTAGGACAGAGTAGGGATTGGTAAGATTAGGCCAGAACCTGCCAAATTAGAAGTCACTTAGGCATGGCCAGCACATGTTACCACAAAGCAGGTGAGGACATTCTTAGGGACAGCAGGATACTACAGAACGTTCGTCCCCAGTTATAGTCCCATGGCTGCTCCCCTCACAGACCTGACATGGTTATACAAAGCCAGTCAGCAAAATGCCAAGTGATAAGATGGAGCCTAGGGTAGCAAGCATGTAATATGTCAGTACAGCACCACATTGGGATTAGCAATGCCAATGCAGATGGGCTCTCAAGCCAGGGAATGGGGTAAGGTATACTCAAATAGATCTAACCCTTCCAAGCAACGTTTCTCAAGGGTCACTTGAAAAAATAGCTTGATTTCCCCAGGGGGGGAGATGTGTGAAGACAGATAGCCAGATAGAAGTTTGTAGATAATTCTGTCATTTGTAATTATTAATATAAGCCACAGGCTTGTTCTCTTAAATGGGAAAATATGGTGTTAAATGTGGAACTGCAAAAATGTAACAACAGTGCACTCTGCTGTAAGAAAGCTGACAAGTCAATTCTTTGATGTCAAAAATTGGAGCCGATATGTCTGGATGAAGGAATTCGGGCTATTGTTTTGAGGCCGGAGGTAATGTCTAGAATTTGCATGTATAGTTTCTTTTATTGCGCTGGTTCCTGACAAGCTACAACATCAATGGGGCAATTAACCTCTGAAAGTCTGTTAGCCTGGGAACCAGAAAGAAATGATGTAATCTGAAATGAATCAGTGGTATTGCATTATCAATTTAAGGACAAAAAGAATGAGAGCATTAGAGCATTTTTCTTAAGAACATCCAAAATCACCAGCACTGTCTTGCTCTGTATGTAAGTAGGATCTTAGACTTTAGTGTTTCTCTTAGAAATAGCTAGGAAATAGGAAGATTAGTCTAAGTGTTTCTCTGTGATGTCAGAACATTTCTACAGTATTATTTTAAGTATTTCTCTGTAATCTCTGAACTCTTGACTAGCACTGTGTAGTAGGAAGTATTGTCTTGTGTTTTTATTATTTATTACTAAATATTTTTAAACCTTTCAACTGTGGCTATTTTGTGTAGAGATAATTTAAGCTCTAGAGTACATTGCATGTATACAGTGATACTATTCCAAGTCACTCCAATAAGCTTTGTTGTTCAGTCACACTTACCATTTGGCTAATAATATTGTACATTAATAATTGGACACCCTTTTGTTAAGGGCCTTTTTAGTAACTGATATTAGTGGGTGGTGGCAGCTGGTACTACCTTTTAGACTGGGCAGAAATGGGGGCAAAGCTGGAGAATCTGTGCCAGCCTTCCGCACGAGTGTCTGTGTGTTTGTGTATAACCCATATCTTAAAGTGTGTGTGTGTGTGTGTGTCAGCTACCTGGGCAGGGACACAAAGCACTGGTTGTACAGAGAGGGTGCTAGAGGTTTCAGCTTGCCCACTAGGCTGTGATCGAGACCCTATAGCTGTGCCGGTATCTGGAGAGAAAGGGAGAAAGGGAGAAACCATCCTCAGTCTGACTGTGATCTCTGTGTGCTCTTAAGGGAAATTGTACTTTACTGTATGTGTGTATTATAGGTTCATAGGTTGGTGCTAGGCTATCGGCCCTATGGCCTATGCAAGCCTAGCCATAACAATTCCCTGTATATTTCTTCCCACAATATTTACTTCTCTGGACCCCTGTCTAGCAGGGCAACTGACATGATCCCCGGGGTGAATTTCCTATCTCCCATCCAATAATCAAGGTTCCTTTTGAAGAGGGCCAATGAGGTGCTCTGCTTTACATGTATGGGCAGCTTATTCCAGAGTATGGGGAGTCTCTGGGTCAGGAACCTATCCCTCCAGCATGTTTTGTTCATTGTGATGACAAGGTTTAGATCCCTGGAGCGTGTGGCTCTGAGGGATTGGGATTTCTTTAAGTGAAGCATGTCCAACAGCTCAGGGTTTGACATGGCCTTGTATGTTAAGCAGAGATTGCCTCTGAGTAGATGATATGCCACAGAGTATAGCTTGAGTTTTTTTAGACGGTCAGCATATGGCATCTGCTTTAGGCCTGTGATACTTTTAGTGAGGTATTTCTGTGTCCTTTCCAGCTGTTGCAAATGTCTTGTGAGGTACATACAAAATGGGGCATTATATTCTATAATGGGTCTAATGAGGGATGAGTACAGTGGGACAATGACCTCCTTTTTTCTGGATGAAAAGCCCTTAGTGATGAGGTGTGCCACATAGAAGGATTTCCTGACTGTTGTGGCGATGTGGTTATCGAAAGTGAGACCACTGTCCACCTGTGTCCGTAAGTCTCTCATCACACTTTTGATGTTTAGTGTCCTGCCACCTATGTGGTAATTCATGGGTACATGTTTTTCTTCCAAAGGGGATAAATATACATTCTTGGCATTAAGCTTTAGCCCATGGCTCTGGCACCAGGCATCTGTTTCTGTAAGGCCCTTTTGTAGACTATCCACATCATTTGGGGATTCAATAATGGCTCCCAGTTTGCAGTCATCTGCAAACTTTGTTAGCCAGAGTCCCTTAGTGTTGGCCTGTACTTCAGAGAAGTAGATGCCAAACAAGAGTGGTCCCAGGACTGAACCCTGAGGTACTCCACTTGTCACTTGTCTGGAGCTGGATTTGGAGTCGGCTACTTTTACAGTCTGGGTTCTGTCAGTAAGCCAGTTGGAAACCCATTGAGTGACATAGGGATTTATGCCCAGCTTAGTAAGTTTATCTATGATTCCAGAGTGGGAGATGGTGTTGAAGGCCTTGGCGAGGTCCAGATAGGCTGTGTGGACTGCCTTACCCTCATCCACAGCTCTGGAGACTGATTTTGAAGAAGTCAATCAGATTCAGGAGACAAGATCGGCCCTTCACAAACCGAAACTGGGTGGGATCCAGTGTTTGAAGGTTGCCAATGTCTTTGTTTATAAGTTCCATGATAATGCGTTCCATGCCCTTGCAGATCAAGCTAGTCAGACTGATGGAACGGCAGTTCCTGGGATCCAAGGTGGATCCCCCCTTGTGGAGTGGGATAACTGTAGCTGTGCGCCACTCAGTGGGCACAAAGCCTGAGATGAGGCTATGATTAAACATGACACTTAGGTGAGGTGCCACTTCATTTTGTAGTTCATGTAGTACACAGTCTGGGATGTCATCTGGTCCCATGGATGCTGTATTCTTAGCTTTGGAAAGTGCAGTTTCTACCTGTGTGGCCGTCATTACCAGAATTTGGCAATATTTTGGTATTGCGATGGGCCCTTTAGCAGGTGAGAGGGGGGGGTAAGGTTGGCACTAAATCTGTCTGCCAGGATATTGGCAATATCCTTGGGATCAGTATATTTAATGCCATTCTGTTGTAGCTCAGAGCAGATCTGAGCATTGCCATTTAGATTCTTGACATAACTATAGAATGTCTTGTGGTTGTCTTTGGAATCTGGCAATTTTATTTTCGTAACTAGCCTTTGAGGATTTTATGAGGGATCTCAGCTTCTTACTGAGGCTGGTGAGGGAGATTTTTGCATCCTGGGATTTTCCTCTTTTCTGCAACAGTTTCTTCCTTCTGTTATATAGTTTGTTTATAGCAGGGGACCACCAGAGTGGCTTCTTGTTTTTGGAGAAGAGCATCTTGGTTCTATTTGGGATGGCACGATTCATGCACGAGTAGATGTGCTTGTACAGTGCCTTAGTGTAAGATTCTGCAGTCGAACTTTCAGATCCCGTCTGCATGGATGTCATGAAGTTTGTCACTTCTGACTTCAGTAGCATGAAGTTGGCTTTGAAGAAGTTTTTTAAGGAGGTTTCCTTACTGGGGGTGGGGGTGGGATGTGAATGTTAAGGGTGATTTGCTTATGGTCAGACCTGACCAATGAGGGGGTGACCACTGGTGTGGAGCATCGATCTCCCATGTTGGTAATGACCAGGTCTAGGATATTGGAGCCTCTGGTGGGACAATGGATTAGTTGATCCAGGGCATTGGAATTTATGAATTCCAAGAACCCTTGGGAAAATGAGTTGGTACCCGAGTAGTTTTCCCAGTTAATGGCAGGGTAGTTGAAATCACCCAGTATTAGGGTGTTTGGTTGTATCTTAATATTTTCCAGCATGTTTAGAAAGGTGTAGTGGGAATCTTGGGGCATGGTGGGGGATCTGTAGCTAGCTACAATTTGGATTGCAGTCTTACCTAGTGTTAGTTGCACCTGGAGAATTTTAGATGCATTGTGTTGGGCAACTAGCCTGGAGGTGTTAATATCCTTGGTGAATATGGACACTCCTCCACCTTTAGTGTTTCGGTCTTGGTTTTGTGGCTGAAAAGTGTGGTGAGAGTTGTAGCCTGGTATTGCAGGTGTGCTCTCTGGAGCCTTGAACCAGTTATTGCACAGATATCGATGTTCTCCATTTTTAGGAGTGCCTCGAGAGAGTGCATTTTGAGGTTTAGACTTCTAGCATTGAGTAGCATTACCTTCAGATTTTGCATGCTTGTATCTGCTACAGTGGTGGTTTTATCATTTGAACCTTGCCTAAAAAAGGCACTATAGGGGTGGCAAGAGCTTTATCCAGTAACCTGAATCCCAGGGGTGACAGATGAAGACCATCTCTGGCAAAGCATCATGGTTTGTCGATCATGTCTTCCCAGGCAGACAAATACTGGATCCCCTTTGAATGACAACAGAAGCTTAGCCAATTTTTGAAGTCAATCCTTTTGTCCTTATACTGTGGTATCATTCTGGGTGAAGGCAGGATGCTACTCAGGGCTAGGGTCATACCTGCCTGGCATGATCCGAAAGCTCTTCCATGTCTCTTTTCATGTAGTCCAGGGAGGTACGTCTCAAGTCATTCACTCCAGCATGGACAATGACAGAGTCATATTTGTACTTGTTGTGGAGTGACTTGAGTGTATGTGTTATGTGGCGGATCCTGGCACCTGACAGGCAGCTGACTGTAATTTTCTCCTTGTTCAGCCTGGTGAGTGGGACATCAGTGTGTCTTATTTATTATACTTTCCCTATATGGACGCCCCTCACTGGAGTTAGTGGTGAGGATTAAGGCTCTTTGATTGCTGGGCCAGTGCACAGGCATCACAAGTATAATGCACACAAATCAAGAATTATATTTTTCTAAAGTTTCAAAAACATATTCATGGCTTGGAAATTGTAAACCCTTAAAAATTGGGTCATGGCACTTTTGCTCTTGACATGAACTTTCACGTGTCATAGATTCATGTGTGATTTCATAAGAGGGTATCTAACCTTGGAAAAAGTAGCTCCTTTCGTATAGTTGTAGAGTGTAATATAATACAAAACGTCAGTTAAAATTTGGAAAATATGTTTTACAAATTCATTGGCTATAGATTCACTAATTAACACCACTGAGTAATGCAATGTCACATCCCTAGCAGCCTTTACATTGTTACGTTCTAGAGTGTTTTCTGAAAGATCATTTTAAAATCATAAAGAAATGTATGTATCTTCTGACAAGTAAGATCTACTAAAAGGATTTGGACAGCAGAAGCCATTGAATATTTTTAAGGCATAGTTTTCATGAAATTTTAATGTGCATATGGATGCAATGCATATATTCATACTTATTAGCAAACAAATAGCAATATCTCTATTATAGTGTGCTATAAAAGCCCAATTCAATGCATTTTTCTGTCAATTACATGACATTTTACACCCTTACCTTCAGTAACATATCTCTAGCGCTTTTATCTTTCTTAAAAGATTAAATATGTAAAAGATGAATATCAAGGAACAAATAATGATTAATAACTACCACAAGGCATTCTAGGTTAGCAATCTTAATTTCATTTTGCTGGTTACACCTTGCATGTTATTATACTACCAAATGATAATTGGTGAGTAACTTACCTAAGGAAGACAGCCCTCCAAAATATTATTATGCCATAAGGAGCTACAGGTGTTAAATGGAAGTATACAAAAGACACTATGCACACGAGTAAGTTAATCAAAAACAATGGCACCCTGATATCAGTAATATTTCCTATTAGTGTTTAAACGATATGCAACCTTTGTCACAATCAACAAAATAAGGGTTGGGTTTACCAGGACAGCCCCATTCTTTTCCAGCATTTAATAAACAATGACAACAAAACATTAAATAAATATAAATAAATGTATTTTCACTAACAGTAATTAAAATCCATCTGGTGCCTCAGCACTAAGCCTTTCAAGAGTCTAACAGTCTACCAAGTGCATATGAATAAGGTAAGTTGTTGTTGTTGTTGTTGTTGTCTTTTGGCTTTTCCCGGTTAGGGGTCGCCACAGCGGAACTCCGGTCTGCTAATGATTGGCAGTAGATTTTCACGGTGCCGAGTTGCCAGCTCGATGCCCAACCTTCAACGAAGGCAAGCCCATTTACGCATGTCTTTCGGAACACCACTCGACCCGCGGGGAGGACATGCAGACTCCACACAGAACCTAATAACACCTATAGATTACTTTGTTTAATTCCACTCGACATCCATAGCTCATTGTGGCATAATGGAATTGTTAGGCGATGCTTTCCTTAATCAAATGACTTACAAATAATAACATGTGGAAGGGTAGGCCATGAAGAAGAAAAAGACTCAAGGATTGTTTAGATTGCGCTGTAGTGTGTACATCAGCCACTGTTTGTCACTTAATGTTTTTGTCTTTACATTAATGTTTTTGTAACTGTGGGACTTACCTGTAATTAAATACCTTTTTTGAGAAATGTTATAGTGGGTGACAGTTTCTTCATTTGTGGCTCATGTTTCAATAATTTATTAATACAACAATTTTTAAATTAAATCCAATAACACTAAACCATATCTGCAAAAGCTTAGGCAGACTGCAAATTCCCCATTTCCCAGTCTCTATATTATTTCCTAACATCATTAATAAAGTTATTCCCAGCTCACAACATTGACAATAATGTATATGCAAATATCCAGATGATATATCCATCTCACTTGAAAAAAAAGGAAAATGAACTAATTCTTCCAACTTATTCATACAATGAACCACAAACCTCGAACACCACGTCACACACCAAATACTGAAAAATTAAAAGTTCCGTCGCTGTACCATAAAGGGCTGTCCTCCAGGCTAACACTTAAATTTTCCACCAGGCACTCGATAAAGGAATATCCAGGCTCTAAGTAGTCCAAAACGTATTTAATAAAGCCACATAGAATCCACAAAAACACAAACTGACACAGATAAAAATAGCACTGGTGATTGAGCGCGCTTTCGTCTTCACATAAACACCTTCATCAGAATCACAAATACAATAAAAATTCAACACCTTATATATACAACCATTACAAACCCTTATTGGTTGGCTAATTAATTAATAGATTAATTAATTGGGAACAACTGAAAAATGTAACCCTTTGTTTGAATGACGTATATACAAGTCTTTCCTTTTACATAAAATATCTTGTCATGTTAAAGTACCTGGACAAAAACTAATGATAATAATAATAAAAATATATATATATATTCTTGCCCACATAGCTTGATGTTGAGGTATTAGAATGTTATAAGTAAATAACTACTTATATGTCTTTTTACTACATAAAAAATAATAAAAAATAAAAATATGTAAATATAAATATGAATATATAAATTTATGAGCACATGAGAGATATTACCAGAAAGAACGATAATAATGCCCTATTTAGACATACCAATATCTGTGAGAATGCCAACTTTAAATTTTGGGTATTGGAAGAGGTGAAAAAGAGTGACAGAGGGGGAGATTGGGAATCTCTATTAGAGTATAGAGAATTAATTTGGCAGTTTAAATTAGATGCTTGTGGTCCTAAGGGGATGAATGACCACCTTTCTATTAAACCAGCCTTGAAGCTCTTAGCAAATAACCCCAAATGAAATAAACTTCTTATGAAACAATATAAAATGAACTTAATTAAACATTTTAATATTACAATATTTTAATATTTTAATATTTTAATATTTCAATATTTCAATATTTCAATATTTATAGACTCAATATTTATTAATTATTTATGTAATGTTTAATAGGTGACATAAAATAATATAATATATTGTATGGATTCATAGTATTTCAAGTGCACCAGTTTCCCTTGATTCATTTAGGATGTTATTTAAATACTTATATATTCATATTTATATTTACATATTTTTATTTATTATTATTTTTTATGTAGTAAAAAGACATATAAGTAGTTATTTACTTATAACATTCTAATACCTCAACATCAAGCTATGTGGGCAAGAATATATATATTTTTTATTATTATTATCATTAGTTTTTGTCCAGGTACTTTAACATGACAAGATATTTTATGTAAAAGGAAAGACTTGTATATACGTCATTCAAACAAAGGGTTACATTTTTCAGTTGTTCCCAATTAATTAATCTATTAATTAGCCAACCAATAAGGGTTTGTAATGGTTGTATATAAGGTGTTGAATTTTATTGTATTTGTGATTCTGATGAAGGTGTTTATGTGAGAGCAGGCGGCTCAATCACCAGTGCTATTTTTATCTGTGTCAATTTTTGTTTGGATATGTGGCTTTATTAAATACGTTTTGGACTACTTAGAGCCTGGATATTCCTTTATCGAGTGCCTGGTTGAAAATTTAAGTGTTAGCCTGGAGGACAGCCCTTTATGGTACAGCGACGGAACTTTTAATTATTCATACAATGCTTTCTTTGTATTGAAGCATAGTTTAATTTTGTATAATCTATGATGCTGATAAAATGGATATATCAAAAAAGTATGTACTAAATGTATTATTTATCTGACTTAGACAATTTTTGAGACATTTTCATTGCATTTATTTTTCCCAAACCTTAGTATCCTAAATTTCAGTGATATATTTTACTTCTCAAAACCCTAGCAGTAGCCACTCTTAAATATGCTCTATTATCTTCCTACTTATGTTTCTGACATAAGAACCAGAAGAGGCTAAGTTTTGACTGATTTGTCTCTCTTTTGCAAACCAATAACTGTTCAACATCTTTCTAATATATACAATAGAATCTGTACTTAATAGTATATCTTTTCAAATCATTCTTCAGGTAAGGTATGCCATATCTATGAATTATTCAATCAAATGAGGGTCAGAAAGAGAACTTCTTAATTTGCTCTTCTCCCGAAACAGTTGCTGTCTTAAGACATCATCCATAATTTCTGAATCATGAGTTTTAGCCAGGTGAATCAATCTAAAAAGTCATTTGGCTCTTTAATTTGGTATCAAAATCAGATATATTTTGGAAAATTACTTAAACACACACACACACACACACACACACACACACACACACACACACACACACATGCACTCCTTAAAATCTTATGTATGGGTTTTAGCAGACACAAGTCTTTATATCCTTACATCTCCAGTACCTAATCGTAGTGAACTTGGTTCCAGCCTTACTGAACTTGATTGATTATTACTGAATTGCAGAAATGACACAGAAAGATAAATCTGATACTTTAGCCTAGTCAACCCAAATTTGATTACTGGCTGTATTGTGTGATGCACCTGGTTAAGGAGAATGGGATTTAGTGGACGTTTCTATCTTTCCCATCATGGGTGGAAACAAATAGTACTCACTTGCCACTTGTGTGACTCCTAGAAGGCGCAGTAGGTGTCGTACCCAAGGAGCACAGAGCAATGAGCACATGCTGACACTGTGCATCGATGTGTAGCTGAGGGAGTGTTCAAAAACACAGTCACTGTAGTAGGCAAACATCATGGAGCTCAGACAGACACCAAAAGCAGAAGGGGGCTTCACGTGTACAGGATCAGGTGCAGGACCTGCAACCTAGCACACTCCCTACCACCTGACTCCCATCAATTGGGAATCTATGGACCAAGAGGGCTACTCAGTCTGGAAAAATGTGACATTGGACTCTCACCAAGCCTTGAAATGGCCAACTGTTGGCAAACAGAAAAAAAGGTTTGACTGTGGGCAGGTAGGGGAACCAGTGTAGAAAGTATAGAATCAGCCACAGTGCTAATACTTACCCTTGTCAGACTCTGAGACCTTTATTCTAAATCCAATAATTAGTTTGCCTCTGCTTGGAAACTTAACTGCCACCCATGTAGCCTCTTCAAGGCTGGCTATAATTTAAAACCTTTCTCTATTAATTTGCTCTATAATTGTGTTCAATTTATACTGTCAAAAGCACATTATTATTCAAATGATGAGGTACCATATAAACATTCATTGCTGATGTCAGAGCAATATAACACATTGGACAAATTGTACTGGATTACCCATGATTTGAGTTTTTAAATAGTCCAATAATACAGATATAAAGCTATCCAAAATATTATCAGTCAATGCTAGAAGTCTATACATTTGACTATACATTCCTGGGTTTAAAAGATGAACTTCTTATATATTGGGACAACAAACCCTCCTGGCCATGAATTTCAGAGTACATTCTCATGAAGGACAAATAATAAAAAAAATGTTCAACATGTCTGCCCATTAGTAACAGCCTTGAGTAATTTTCTCATTTTGTTATCAGAATCTGTTTATTTCTTTTCCCTTATCATAATACTACAAGTTTCATATCATACATTTAAACCTCTTTCTTAACACCTTCTATTCTCTCTCCTTCACAGCTAACAAAATGTCTTGTATTTTTTCTATTCCCATTGAAAATTATTGCATTTCCCTTTTATTGTATCTATCATTCTTTCCTAATTTATAGCTACATAAAGCTGCATATTCTAGTTTTTGATTTTTTGTATACATTTCTTATATTCCTGTCGTCTCTCTGTTTTTCATATTAGCTATATATTTTTCTTTTCTTATAAAATTGTATGTGATATTCTATAATATAATTTTCTCTTCAAATTCCCTGTAATACCATACTCATTTGCTATTATTATAATTATCAGCAGGAAGCCTTTTATGCCCACAATTTCTTACCAAATCGCATAATTTTTCTTATGCTTCAAATAATTATTTCCTTGTATATTCTTAAGTTTTCAAGTTGATTTGTGACCCAAACTATGATCTCCTCATTTTATTTGCTTATGCATCAGTCTGGGCACACTGATACACATATTCATACTTACAACCAATGTCTTTCCTTCTGTAAGAAGCAATACTGTTAGATTGTGTTCTGTTTGGATATCCAGTTTTTAATTTGAACTTAAGAACCAAAAAGCAGTATTTACTCGAAGGCAAAAATGAACTTATACCAAGTAACAAGCCAATGAGGTGGATAATTCCCAATAAAGGCCAGACAAGATGTAATAGTATAAATAACACTTTAATACAAAAATAAAAAATGGTCAAGCACTTTTGCTCCCAAAAGGAACTTCTTCAGAACCATTTTACATAATAAAACCATCATTTAAATAGCATTTAAAATCATTACATGACTTGCTCACACAATGTTTCCTTAAAGAAATGATAACATTCTGCTAAATACATCATAAAATAATTGCTCTTTTCTTTAAAACAGGCAAATAGATAATATGTTCATTAATACCAGGCAAAGCTGTTGCATTTAGCCTTAGTTGCCATTTAAGTTCACATTCCTCTACTCTATTCTCCTAAAAGCCTCCCTTGTCATTCCCTTTTAACTTTTTCCAAAATGCCAAATAGGAATTTTGAATTATAGCCAGAGAATCTGGTATGCGTATATAAAGCATTGTTCTCATCTTTGTTTTTAACGGCATACATGTGCTCGTATATATGTTTACATAGACTCCTAACAGTTTTCCCAATACAAAAATCATTATATTTGGAGCAAGTTGCAATGCATGCAAGACAAAAACTGCCACCATTTCCTGTATCCAAACTAATATGCTGTTCCGGGTTACCTACAGACTCTGTTTTGTTTTGTAAGATGTAACTACAGTAATTACACCTCCATATTTTTATTTCCATTAATTATTTTACTGTTCACATTTGTGGGGTGTTCAAAATAGTTTTTCAAATTCCGCCCTGTTCTGTACACAAAAGTATGACTTGGAACTAAAATGTCAAGTGTCTCAGCACTACTTCTAAACATTACCCATTTTTTTGTTATAATATCTATCAAGGTAGTGTAATCCCCACTGTATTATAAAACCATATAATTTGGAAATGAATTGTCAACCATAGTAGTTTTAATTACAATTTCTTCATTAATACCCAACAAAAGGGCATACTTGTTACTCAATTCATCCAAAATATTTTTTCCTATATCAAATAACAAAGTCTCTGGATATCCCATTTCGTTGAACATAGTAATCAAATTTCCTAACTCTATTTTGAATAAGGAGATATCTGAACACATTCTTGTTGAACATACAGTTTGCCGCTTCACTATGTTCTTTTTAATGTAGAAAGGGTGCTTATTTCTATAGTCTAGGTAACTATTAGAAAATGTTGGTTTTCTGTATAGTTTGGAACCAAACTTTTTTTCTACCTTGTTTTTAAATATAGTTACATCTAGATAGTTTGTACAATCATCTGTATGGTCACAGTTAAACTTCAGAAAATAATTATTTTGTTCATTGCTTTTACAAAGTCATCCCTTATTTCACCAGTTGTTTTCCACAGAATAAAAATGTCATCCAAAAAATCTCAAATAAACAAACCAGTATTGATCAAAACCCAGTGTAAATACATGCTGTTTCTCCCATGCACACATTACAAGGTTAGGATAGGCTGAGGCACAATTCGCCCCCCATGGCCACCCCCTTAACTTGTCTGAAAAATTTGTTCCGAAAACACATATAGTTGTTCTTTAAAACAAGTTCCATAACATCCATCGTAAAGTTAAGTAGTGCATCATTTAAACTAGTCATTTCCAACATTGCATCTTGGAACAGTTTCAGTCCTGCATCGTGTGGAATAGAAGTGAAAAGGTCTACTACGTCTGTTGTTGAAGAAGTTCCTTTTGGGAACGAAAGCACTTGACCATTTTTTGTTTTTGTATTAAGGTGTTATTTATACTATGACATCTTGTCAGGACCTTATTGGGAAATATCCACCTTGTTGGCTTGTTACTCGGGTTAAATTTGAACTTATTATAAAATCAAATGCCACTAGTTCATAATCAATAACTGATTCTCCTTTATTTATAAAAATGTATATCAACTACTATCATTTCAGTAAGAATAGCCAAATCACATATTGATATCAGTATTAATAACTGCATATCTTGTTTATTAAAATAGTATGAATATAAATATATCCCAATCTACTCAATAAATAATTTAACCAGCTTTCATAATTTTATTAAACACCTGCCCAAGCATTAAAGTATCCAATCACAGTGACCTTTCTTCCCTTGTTTTGTTTGCCTAATGCAGACATCCTCAACTATTTCCAGAAATATTTTCAACTCACATTGTCTGCCTTTCTCTTTATATTATTCAGTTAAAATAATTTTTTTTTTGCCTTTCTGTATTTTGGACATTTTTTTCATCATAGCATTTCATAGTAGAAACATGTATCACATTAATGGACTATTAAGTTAAAGTATAAAATCAATCTTACAATGTTACAATGTTTATGTGACTATATTCAACTTTTGTTCAGCCATCTCAAGCTCTAAAACGAATTTCTTAGAGAGTCCTTGCATCCCACTGATAATTTTTCTCTCTTGTTCCACCAAACTAATGGAGTCCAGTTTTTTACTTGCCTTCTTTAAATTATATAAATCTTTTGAGCTACAAAAATCAATTTCTTTTTCTTTTCTTTTATTTTGAGCTCATATTTTCTCATTTGATTTCCTCAGAATCTGTTACATTTCCTAATATAACTTGAGACAACATTTAACTGATTTTTTCAACTAAAGGAGTAATTCATTTTTGACCAGAGAAGACAGAATATACAACGCTACTGTTGATTTATTATGTACTACAGAGGAGATGCTGCTAATTGCTTAGTATTACGACAATATGTGATATTTCTATAGTTGTATTAATGTTGCCATATTCATGTTACTTACAAGTTATTGAATGTTATAAATTCAGTCCTTACATAATGCAGAAAAGCACTGTGACACTTGCACTGTAAAGTATGTAGCTACAGAGATAATGAACATTGTTCTTATACTAATTGTTCATGAAGTACAGCATTTTATGTTTTCATAAATTTCATAAAAAACAAGCAAATAGAAAGAAACTAGCTGCTATTGTATAAACTTTTAAGTCTCACCGAACCAAGTAATGGAAATGCTATGCGTCTAGGTTATAAGGCTTCCAAGATATGAATAGGTGTAATATATAAACACAAGTATGTTTGCATTTTTTATTTGCACAATAATATTTTACTGTCTAAATTTAAATACATTGAATGTTATTTCTTTTATAAGTGTAAAGAGCAGTTACTACTAAAAAATGTTGGCATTTGTATTTTAAATACTGTTGGCACAATGAGTATATCTGTTAAGCTTTGATATTAAACTTGATTTTAAAAATTGGACAGGCATGTAAGTGTGTACATAGGCTGTCAGTTGTGTGATGTTTCACAGTTCCTAGGTGCTAATGAGTTAAAACACAGCCAATTAATTATAAATATCCAGTTACTCTTATGGCTATGCCTTGTAGGAGTAAGGGTGCCAAATTTCAGAATTTAAACATATAGTACATATATGTAGTATAGTCAATTCTAAACCATTAACTCTACCCTTATGTATGTGTAGAAAATATTCTGCTATTGTATCTAAAATTATTTTATTACTCATTTTCCTAATATATTGACCAGAGAAGACAGAATATACAATGCTACTGTTGATTTATTATGTACTACAGAGGAGATGCTGCTAATTGCTTAGTATTATGACAATATGTGATATTTCTATAGTTGTATTAATGTTGCCATATTCATGTTACTTACAAGTTATTGAATGTTATAAATGCAGTCCTTACATAATGCAGAAAAGCACTAACGTGACACTTGCACTGTAAAGTATGTAGCTACAGAGTTAATGAACATTGTTCTTATACTAACTGTTCATGAAGTACAGCATTTTATGTTTTCATAAATTTCATAAAAAACAAGCAAATAGAAAGAAACTAGCTGCTATTGTATAAACTATTAAGTCTCACCGAACCAAGTAATGGAAATGCTATGCGTCTAGGTTATAAGGCTTCCAAGATATGAATAGGTGTAAAATATAAACACAAGTATGTTTGCATTTTTTATTTGCACAATAATATTTTACTGTCTAAATTTAAATACATTGAATGTTATTTCTTTTATAAGTGTAAAGAGCAGTTACTACTAAGAAATGTTGGCATTTGTATTTTAAATACTGTTGGCACAATGAGTATATCTGTTAAGCTTTGATATTAAACTTGATTTTAAAAATTGGACAGGCATGTAAGTGTGTACATAGGCTGTCAATTGTGTGATGTTTCACAGTTCCTAGGTGCTAATGAGTTAAAACACAGCCAATTAATTATAAATATCCAGTTACTCTTATGGCTAAGCCTTGTAGGAGTAAGGGTGCCAAATTTCAGAATTTAAACATATAGTACATATATGTAGTATAGTCAATTCTAAACCATTAACTCTACCCTTATGTATGTGTAGAAAATATTCTGCTATTGTATCTAAAATTATTTTATTACTCATTTTCCTGATATATTCCTGCAAACTAACCATAAACTGCCTTTTGGTTTCTCCAATATGATATAGGTTCCACAAGAATTTTGGAGTATAAATATCACCCACAGGGTTAAGGAGAAATGTCCTAAAACTTTAGACCTATAATTATTAATGTTATAAAAACTTTTAAGATATATATATATACATACAAAGTAGCCACCACATGGTTAAGCAGTCATGTGGGTCTCATATAAATGAATAACATGTTCTTCCAACCTAACAAAATGACTATACCTAACAAATTCTCCTGAATGGATGTGATGAATCACCTGCCTTGTGCATGCATGCATGCTGCTAAACCTGCACAACCTCCTGATCAAGTGGTTCACCACTTGCAATGAGGGCAGGCTAAACTCGTCATGCTTCTGGTGGTGCACCTGCATTTTGACAGGTGTTACCAAAACACAAGGTAAGCTGCCTCCATCCCTCCATGAAAAGTAAACCAGTGTGTGCAGCTTAATCTCCTCATCTCTTAGCAGGTCCATCCACCTCCAGTGCATTAGACAAACATGGGTTAGATGGGATACACCACCACTGCACTAGTCAAACATGGGTTACATGGGATACACCACCAGTGCACTAGTCGCATATGAGTTACATGGGATACACCAACAGTGCACTAGTCAAACATGGGTTACATGAGATACACCACGAGTGCACTAGTTAAACATGGGTTACATGGGGTACACCACCAGTGCACTAGTCACACATGGGTTATATGGGATACACCACCACTGCACTAGTCAAACATGGGTTACATGGGATACACCACCAGTGCACTAGTCAAACATGGGTTACATGGGATGCAGTCTGGGCTTTATGCTTCTGGTCTAAGAGTGTGGATGAAATTATCTCTTGCAGTTTGAATCATGCACTTAACTTGTCCATAAGCCTACATATACCTGAAAGCTGATGTAACATGTGCAATATTGAGAGACTTTACAAATATTCTCGACTTCTGGTATATAAACTGCAGATCATTGACTGGCATGACTTGTGCTGATATACCATGCCTTACACATATATAACTATACTGACTTGAACAAATAAATCACTGGCATGGTTGTGTTTAATCTCAAGGACTTCTGATCATTTATAGTACTAATCAGCACAGAGTAGAAAGTGGAGGTTATTGTGTTAAAATAAGCAATTTCCGGGCTTTATACATGCAAATGATGGTAATTCATAAGGAAATTAACTTCTTTGTTTTAATGTTTTGATTCCAACATGCGTCTCAGAAATTACAGTCATTGACATCTGTTCTCTTTGCATTTATGCTCAAGCAACTTTGCTAAAAGAACAGTTAAATCTGACGTGTGTTATAAAGTTAGACAGGTATTGTACCACTCCCCAAAAAAGGCATTCATGAGGGTTTGTCAGCAGCAGTTCCCATGTTTGCTGTGGCATGCACTTTTCTCAGTAGCTGACTGTAACCATACAGTTGTAAGCACATGACTTATGTATTTCAAGAATGTAAATCCAGTCTGACACTTGATTTAAATTACCTTCAAACTTGGTAAGCTTACTTTGCTAAATTGTAATCAGTCTGTCATGATCTTACTTGATCGTAGGCTATAATGATATCGATAATATCCAAACATCCTTCCAGTCCTTCAGTCATGGTAGCCATTCCATGCAGAACAGATCTGCTCCTGATGAAATCTCAAAAGGTAGTTTGGGAAATCTGTATTGACACACAGTCATATTAAATGCACTCAACTAAAAGCTTGATTTGTCCATTTTAAAGCCAAAATCCTAGATTTGCATCTAGTACCAAAAAGACCTTTGAATGACTTATTCAGGAAAGTGTATTACTCCCTTGAAGTCATTTGTTGAAATCTTGTGGGGCTGTGCACATCCTGATATTATCTGCTTTTACCCTTTACAAATTAATGATGCCTACAAGTGTTTGTGTAGTTACATCCTACCAACCCCTCTAGGTGTCAGATAATGTTTGTTTATAGTGGCATTAATAATTCCAAAACCATGCTACATACAAGGTATTAGATGTTATCTTAAATCTTGCATGATGGAAAACACAGCTATACTGATGTTTGATCTCTATCTAGTGCAGCTAAAGAGATATTAAATCTCACTTGTATGCTACTTATTTGTTTTATAATATTTTTTATATTTCTCTAAATATCTCAACAAACGACACAGCCAGAATTGCTTAGCTTAATAAAAAAATCTCACAACTGTATGAAAAAAATGCTCCTGACAATATGTGCATTGCTTGAATGGTTGCTATAATATCATGGGCTTTTTATACAACATTACAAAAATTAATATTTACTGTATTTTTTTTTTGGCTTATAAAATCTAGTTTAAGACCTAAAATCAAATGATTGCAACTACTGTAAAGGTTATCTTGTGCTAAAATAATTCGCCTTTTACAGTTTTCTATTAACACTATGGTTCTAGGGATAGGAATAATTATTTGAGCCATAAGGCGATAACATTACATTTTTAAAGATTCAGGTCATTCCCCATTGGAAGTTATCATACAAACTCAAAAGAGGTTTATTGGAGGGAATGAGTTATCTATAGGGACTATAATGTTATCCCATTCAGTAGGTTGTGTCTGTCTATTACACTAATTGAGTTCATGCATTTAAGCTCATGCTATATCTTCTCTTTTAGAGCAAAAGGCACCTTGAGTGATGCAAGTGTCAATGGCAGAGGTCATGGAGATGATATGATATGGTAATCTGCCTTCAAGCTTTCTTGACTCTGTCTTTTTATTCAGAGAATATCTTTATGACCAGTCTTTCATTTGTACTTTATGCTTTTGGTTTCTTTACTTGTAATGGAGCACTTAAAACAGACTGTAAGCATATAAACGCATTCATTTATTCAGTATCACACATTGCTGCTTAAGTGACTGTCATTACTACACTTTTGCCCATCAGCAGCTGTGCATTTTCAATCATGCCTCCTATTATCTGACACATGGAAACTACATATGAAACTAGTCAGGCTTATGGGTTGGTAGTTTTCCTCATCCATGGATGGTGCACCCTTGTGCAGATGGATAACAGCTGCAGTCTTCCATTTGCATGGCATGAAGCTTGACTGGATGCTATGAATGAATAGTGGGCCTGATAGATCATGCTTCATGCTATTAAGTAGGCATGCTGGGATATTATCAGGTCCCATTGATGCAGTGTTTTTTGACCTTAAGGAGGGCATTGAGGACCTGTTTCCTAGTGATAGTTGGGGGAGCTGCAGTTAAGGGTAATTCTTGAGAGGTGTTTGGGGAAGAAAGCAGGATAATATTGGAGATGAACATATTAGGCAATAGATTTGGCTCTGTATAAGTGGTTCCATTTACATTAGTCCGGCACATTACTGTGTATTGCCTTTGAGGGTTTGGACATAGCAGAAGAACGCCCTGTGGTCACCCTTAGCTTGGAGGCTACTTTTACCACAGAATTGGCTTTGGAAGACATAATTAGTTCCTTCAGTTATTTATTTAATTAAATATGGATGTCTTTACCTTGCTGCACATTGCACTTCCTATTTTTGCCCAATATTTTCTTCCTTTAGTTATTTAAATCAATGATATTGGGATTCTACCAGGGTGGCTATTTTTTTATTTAATTGTCCTTTGCTTACTTTGGGTAGATACCACTGCCTCTATGCAGCTGTATATGTGATTGTAAAAGGTTTTTGTGAATGGCCCCTAATACCATATTTAGAGGGGGGGCTTGAAATTTTGCCAAGGTGTCACTTAAAAGTAGGAAGTTTGCTGTGGAATAATTCCTAAAACCTCCAGGGTTACCTATTGTCCAAGTTTTCATTTGTTTTTATTATCTTGAATGAGATAACTTTGGTCCAACCTGACCAGTGAGGACATTACACTATGGGTAGAGGGGGAGGCTGCAACAGTCTCTCATGATGGTGAGGACTAGGTCAAGGATATTGTCATCCCTTGTGGGCAGGTGTGGACAAGCTTCTCCAAGGCATTTGTGTGTTGACAAAGTGGAGGAATCTTTGTTACTGCAGGTTTGAGGCTGTGTACCCCAGTTTATATTGGGGTACTTTGTCACCAATGTGTATGGTGCTGGGTTGAATGGACAGCGACTTTTGTTCATTTAAGTAAGTGGTATGAGTTTTCTGGGTCATAGAGGGGGACCCATAGTTCACAGAGATAAGGTATAGGAATTTACCAATATCACTGTCATTTTTTTAGTTTGTCTTCAGAAATGGCAGCAACATCATTTGCAGTTCACAGACTGTTTTGAATGTAGTTTCAGATGTTGTGATGTGGTCAGTTTTATTATCTATATCAATTGAAGACATTTTTTTTATGTCTAAAGTCAATTATATTAATAGTCACTTCTTAACGGACTGCTTATATTAATAATTATTTCTTCTGTGGATACTTCTATTAATAATTAATTTATACGTTAAAGCATCACAAAGTGAATCTGTTAAAAAATAAGCTTCTAAAATGTAGGATACTAAACATGCAATGAGTTATATGTGGCATAGCCTTGTATATTTCTGTTGCCATTATCAAAACAGAGAAAACACTCTCTTGACCTTATAAAGCGTCACATGTACTTTCAAAAAAGGATGATTAGAAAGCTTAGCATTCATATTAGGAGAAAACAGAACCATAAAATATCAAACTAAATAAAAAATAAGTCAAAGATGTAATGCATCAAACTACAGCATTTACATGGTGAATATATACATGTGAACAGAAAAGAATAGCAGGCCATGGCACTTGGAGACTTCAAAGGACTTAGAACATAAAGAAGAATGAATACTAATTCATCCTCTGTACCTACCCCTCAGATGAGTTTAATATAGCAATATCCCACGCCTGGGTGTGGGTAATGCGGGATTTACCCACGGTTGGCGTGGTGCCCTTGGGACCAAACAAAGACAACCGTGGGTAAATCCCGCATTACCCACACACAGAAGTGGGTTATTGCTATTATATGACATTATTTAAGAAAAGAAATAATTACTTTTCTTAAATAATGGCATATAATGCCTCTTTACTGCCCTTCCGGCTGTCTGGTATCTTGGCAGTTCTGATGTACTGCGATGCCTCGCAGTACATCAGAGCTGTGGCCAAAAGCAATGGAGAAAGCAAGATCTCCGTTGCTTTTACTGTTCGCTATGTTAAATGGGTTTAACATGGCGAGACAGCTTTAAAATAAGCAATCCGTTGCTTATTTTAAGCTGTCTCGTATGTTAAACCCATTTAACATAGCGAAGCAACGGAGATCTTCTTTCTCCTTTTAAACCTGTCTCACTATGTTAAATGGGTTTAACATGCGAGACAGCTTTAAAATAAGCAATGGAAATCTCCGTTGCTTATTTTAAGCTGTCTCGCTATGTTAAACCATTTAACATAGCTAGACAGGTTTAAAAAGGCAACGGAGAAAGCAAGATCTCCGTTGCTTTTTACTATGTCGCTATGTTAAAGGAGTTTAACATAGCGAGACAGCTTTAAAAAAGCAACGGAGATCTCCGTTGCTTTTAAACTGGTGTCGCTATGTTAAACTCTTTTAACATAGCAAGACAGTGTTTTAAAAGAGACTTATACTAATGGAAAAGTCCGGTGACGGACCTTTTCCCATTAGTATAAGTCGATTTACAACATGCACGCTGGCCAATCAGCGTGCGTTTGAATATTAATGGGGGTCATGGTATAATATCTGTATGTTGACTGTTGTAGAAAACTTGTGCTGGATGTCAGTACATTGCATACTATTATACCATGACCCCCCCATTAATATTCCAAAACGTGCACGCTGATTGGCCAGCTTGCACATTGTAAATCGACTTATACTAATGGAAAAAAATTACAGAAGCAAGCCTTTGTCCTCATCTCCAAGGATTAATGCCAGTAACTACAATACGAAGGCACAATCTATACTGCATCTTATCAAGTCTGTTATTCACAGCAGCTGCAAGATGTCCATTAAATTTGGATATTTGGATGAAGCAAAGATTTTTAAATCTGTTGTAAGCCGTAGAATGCCATATCTTTTCTCATCAAAATGCTTTCTAAAACATGCCCACAACAGCAGCAAATAACATTTTCAAAGCACTAATCGATCCGTAGTACATTTGTTGAAATGGATATAATTAGTCAACTTTTTCACATGCTGTTATACATTCACAGAGAAAAAGGAAAATACATCTCTGGTAATGGCAGTCCAACTCAGAAGCAGCTGTACGTATATCTACTATGTTCTTGGGGCACATACCTGTAAAATAATACTTTTCTGTTGCATCTACAAAGTATAGTCTCTGGATCTGAAACATAAAAAAAAGATAAGAAAACAACTTTAAAAAAGGAAATTACTCAAGCTGACCACATCAGCAGTACCTCAGGCAGAGCTTAAATTATACCAGCTGAAAAAATATTATATGTCTCTTACTTGCTTCTTGCTTGGTGTGATAGATCTGCAGTGTTCTTAAGACACTCAGTCTTGCTGGCTGGATTCTTGCTAAAATTCAAAGTCTGATTATATTTGCATTCACAGTCTGTTGCATACAGAAACTTGCAGAATATACACTGATGAGAGAATATACTTTGCAGCATCAACTTTAAAGAGCAGTAACAAATAACTTTTTATAATAAATCAAACAAAACCACGTTGCAGCTTAAAAGTACTGTTCCAACTTTACTTCTCATATAGTACAGATGATGTGAGAGATATAACATTTACCTCAGAACACCAAATGTGTTCCTACCATATCCCTAAACAACTGGATTTATACAGCTCTTTATATACTCTTTTTAAACATATTTTGGAGAATTGCTTATCCTGTAGAAACAATACTAAACTTCCTTGTTTAACAATGTCTTGTAAGAGACCAGCTTTTCTGACAGTGTGAATATCCTGTAACAGTGTCCTGATGTCCATGTAGAAAAACATATTTTTGAGGAAACACATTGTCCTGTATTCTATTTGAATCTGTGTATAGAAACATGTGTTCTTATGTCAATGCTGATAAGCATATCCTGTTTTTTATGAAGAAAAACATATTTTTGAGAAAACACATTGTCAGAGATCAGCTTTTCTGACAGTGTGAACATCCTGTATTTTATTTGGATCTTTGTATAAAAAAATAGAAGTTATGTTCTTACCATAACGTTCCATGTTAGTTGTCTTCTTCTCGCCTTCTTCTTGCTGGATGGGTTCGGAGCCGACCTCGGCTCGCCACTCTAAAGCTCGAGAGTTGGTTCCACCGGCTCGAGGCTCCCCTTATATCCCACAATGCTAGGCGATAGTTACCTCAGATCTCGTTTGTAAGCTAACCCCAGCTTATAACAGAAACAGTATAACTGTAAAAAACAGAATCCACCTCTAACAACAGGAGAAGAAGGGTGACCTACATTCTGAAACAAGAAATATGCATAATAGCATATAGCTAAGAAAGAGGTGGTAGAAAGAGAGGTCACGATCACAACTCCTCTAGGTCTGTCCAGGCCAGGGGGAAGGAGGGTGGGACGCAAGAAGAAGGCGAGAAGACAACTAACATGGAACGTTATGGTAAGAACATAACTTCTATATGTTAAGTTGTCTATCTCGCCTTCATTCTTGCTGGATGGGACGGCGTCCCTAGCACCTTGTCCCGGGTGGCCTAACGGAACAGACTCCTGAGAACAGTGGAACCAAAATTAGCTCTCTGCCTAGAAGCTAAATCCAACTTATAATGGGAAATAAAAGTGTGAGGAGTAGCCCAAGTAGCCGCTGCACAAATGGTGTCAATAGGCAGTCTGTCTTGGAAGGCTAGAGAAGTAGCCAAAGCTCTGGTGGAATGGGCTTTAGGCTTATTAGGCAGTTTTTGGTGTCTAATCTCATAAACAAGGGTAATCAGAGATGTTAGCCATCTGGATAAAGATACCTTTGAAACTGGAAGTCCCTTTCTGCTTTCCGCATAGGAGACAAACAGCTGATCAGATTTTCTGAATTGTTTCGTCCTGTCCAAGTAGTACCTTAATTGACGATGAACATCCAGACAGTGTAATTTTTGTTCAGACCTATTTGAATACTCCGGAAAAAGACAGGGAGGTCAATGCATTGGTTTAGATTTGATGTTGAAACCACCTTAGGCAAAAGGACGGGTTAGTTCGTAAGGAAACTCTGTCCTTATGGAACACAAGGTAAGGAGAGCGACAACTGAGTGCTTGAAGTTCTGAAATTCTTCTAGCTGATGTGATGGCCACCAGAAGAGAGTTTTCCATGATAATAACTTTAAGGAACATGAAGCTGCAGGTTCGAAGGGGAAAGAATCAAAGAAGCAAGAACTAAATTTAGGTCCCAAGGAGAAGGAGGATTTCTTACAGGAGGTCTGAGAAGAAAAACTCCTTTCAAAAAGGCTTTGCAGAGTTTGTGGGACATTAGGGCGGATTCAGAAATACCCACATGGAAATTAGAAATAGCTGCCAATTGAACCTTAAGAGTAGATGGAGATGAACCTGCATGGAAGAGTTCAGCAAGAAAATCGAGGACTAGTTGGATGGAAGCGGTGAAAGGATCTACGTCCTTTCCTTGTGCCCAATATGAAAATCGTTTCCACTTACTCAAATAAATCTTTCGAGTGGAAGATTTATGGGAAGCTATCAAAATATCTCTAACAGAGTGAGATAATTGAGGAAGCCTGGCTACGGTTGGAAGTGGAGGAACCAAGCAGTGAGGTTCAGAGAGGGAGGGCGATGAAACTGACCCGACTGATGGATCAAAAGATCTGGAACTAGGTCCAGATTCCACGGTCGCTCAAAAGAAATCGATGCAGAAAGGGGAACCACACTTGTCGAGGCCAGTAAGGAGCAATGAGGATCAATGAGGCCTTCTGAGCGATAGCTTTCTGTATTACTTGAGAGATCAGTGGGAAGGAGGAAATGCATACAGAAGTCCCGGGCCAAACTTGGACTAGCGTCCCTGCTGGGTTGGCCTGGTAAAGGGAATAGAGTGAAGTATTCTCTGCACTTGCTGTTTTGGGGAGTAGCAAAAGATCGCAGCAAGGCTGACCCCACTTGAGAAAAATCTCTCTCACTACAGAGTCTTTCAGAGACCACTCGTGAGGCATGAGAATAGCTCTGCTCAACTTGTCCGCAATGTGATTGGACTTCCGGGATGTGCGTTGCTATCAGTAAACGCTGAGAAGAAATCGCCCATTGCCACAGTCTGAGTGCTTCTCGACACAGGGGGTATGATCTGGTTCCGCCTTGTTTGTTGATGTACCACACTACAGACATATTGTCTGTCTGGATTGCAATCGTTCCCAAGGGAAGAGAGTGTTGAAGGGCTTGCAACGCTAAAAGCACTGCTCTCATCTCCAGAACATTTATGTGCAAGTGGCATTCGTTTGGTTGCCATGTGCCCTGGACTGTCCTGCCCTGATAATGCCCCCCCCCACCCGATCAGGGAGGCATCCGTTGTCAGAGTAGCAACTGGAGGAGGTGGAACAAATGGTCTCCCCAACAGGAGCTGGGGGGAAGACATCCACCACATGAGATGCTTTTGCAGCTTGCATGATCATAATGGTGTGAGACATTGGAAGTTCCTGGTATGACCATTGAGAAAAGAGCATCCACTGAAGGATCCGCATGTGGTATCTGGCCAATGGAAGGAGGGTATGGCGCTGCCATGATTCCCAACACCTTTAGAACTAACCTGGCTTTGGCTCTGTTGTTGTTGAGAAGTAGTGATACCAATTTTTGAATGTCTGATATCCTTTGGTTCGTTAGTGTTGCAGACATGTTTACAGTATCTAATTTTGCCTATGTAGGTAATAGTACGACAAGGCGACAAAACAGACTTTTCGCAATTTATTGAGATACCCAGTCTTTGACAGGCGAAAAGTGTAATCTCTGGCCATCAGAAGGAGATGCTTGGTGGGAGCTGTGAGGAGCCAGTCGTCCAAATATGGAAACACCTGGAATCCTTGTCATCTCAGGTGAGAAGCTACCACTGCCATGCATTTGGTAAACACCCGGGGGGCAGTGGTGAGACCAAAGGGCAGGGCCCTGAATTGAAAATGACTGGTTCCCAGCCTGAAGCGGAGGAATCTTCTGGGCGTCTGTTCATTTTATGTGATAGTCGCGTCCTGAAGGTCTATAGAGCACATCCAGTTTCCTTTTCCCAATAGGGGAAGAATGGATTGCAGCGTGACCATCGAAATCTTGTTTTCTTGACCGATCTGTTCAAGATACTGAGATCCAAAATTGGTCTCCAGTCCCCTGTTTTCTTTGGAACTAAAAAGAACCTTGAGTAGATTCGGATCCTAGTTGGTCTGCTGGCACTGGCTGAATAGCTCTTTTGCAAGCAGTTTTGAAATTTCCAAAGCTGCTATATCCCTTTGAGCGGTGGAACATCCGGAAGGGATTTTTGACTGATTTGGAAAGCGAAGAAAGGGAATAGAATAACCTTCGAAATGATGGACTGTACCCATTTGTCTTGTGTCAAGGATAGCCAGGCTTCTGGGTACAGTGACAATCTTCCCCGACTGCCTCGAAGATGGGCAGTCGGGCAACACCTCATGGATGCTGAAAGGGCTTATCGGAGAAGCGTTTCTCGATTGCCCTGGTTCTGGACCCCTCTGCCTCTAGGGCGACGTCTACCATTGTTGTTCCCCTCTGCCTCTGGCGGGAACCGACTCTGTCGTCAGGCGAAGTCCCTTGGGATTGTTACGGAACCACATCTTTCCCCTTCTGGCCTTTGGGGTAAGGCCTAGAAGGAGTAGAAAACGGACTCCGGCGGCAGAAAGGGTCTTGCCATCAGTCTCGCACCTAGTCAGGGTTTCTTTCACTTGTGGACCAAAGAGATGATCCATCAAAGGGAGTTCGTGAAAGACATCTTGAAAGGTTCATAAAATTGCATAGCCGCATCCAGGCGTGCCTACGTAAGGCTACCCTGTTCCTGCGGCTCTGCTCGCTCCATCGGCCGCATTAGAGAGGCATGGAGGAGTTGGAAATAGAATTAAGGATAGCCAGCTGCGTGTTCATTTTCTCTTGGAAACCCGCAGCTGTAGGGTCCTTCAGCATTTCACTCGCTTCTTGATCAAGTCCCTTTGAAGGCGAGTGAAATGGCACAGGTAATTCAGCGAACGCATAGTAAATGTCGCTGAGGAGAACATCCGCTTCCCGTACCTATCCATGGACCTAGATTCCTTGTTAGGTGGATGGACAGGCACTGAAGGATCAGCCAGTTCCTTCTTTGTGGCGGCAGCAACCACCATAGCATCCACAGAGACTCCTTTTGATAAAAATTCCTTGTCTGATGGAGCTGTGATGAATTTGGAGGGTCTCCTGGGAGTGGGGTCCACTGAATCAGGAGCCGTCCATGCCTTTTTAGCAACCACCTGCATGAGGGGTCAAGGGGGGACACCCAGGAGGTGGAAGGACGAGAGCCAAATGCCTCAAGATACACAGATTCGTCCTCCGAAGGGTTGAGGGCTTGCCAATTTCCCCTCTGTTTAAGGATCTCCAGAATGTCTGAAAATGAGACATCTTCAGAAGGGGAACGGGGGGAACCCTCAGAATCATCCAGATCTGTGTCCGACGTGATAGACTCAGGTGAGTCAATGTGCTTCCTCTTGCACTTCCTCTTCCAAGGGGGCTCTTCTGCCAAATCAGGAGAGGCCTCGGAAGAGGATGAAATCCCCAAGGGAGCTCCTGAGGAGTTGGCTCTCTGCGGTCAGGGATGAGGGAGTGAGTCGACTTACCCTGAGGCAGCATAGAGGGAGGGGCTGGCCGGAGCCGACTGTGGAGTAGAGCCAGTCTCTAGCACACTCCGCATGACCTCGAAAGCACCCTTCTCAGGCAGAGCCAGAGGTCCCCGCTCCGAGGAGCTAAGGACCCCCTCGGCACCGACAGTGATGGCTCGAGGCGATGTCGGAGCCGAACTTACCAGCGCCGAAGCACCGAGAGGGAGAGGGGTGGGACAAGGGTCGATGCCACTCACCCCCTCAGAGCCGGCGAGGGAAGTCCGGCGCCGAGATTCCTCCATGGAAGAAAGCGGAGCCGACGGCGGGCTGAAGACAATTGTCTCGGCTCGAGGTAACCACAGTCTCGGTTCCGACGACCGGCTCCGAGCTCAAAGAGTCGAAGGAGGAAGGAGTTGATGGACGGGACAGGCACCGACTGATGAGTCGGGCTCTGAAGCATCTGGGCTAGTGCCTCAGACTTGAGTAGTCGACTCACCACCCTCTGAAGGTCATGATCGGACAACCTCGATGACCTAGAGGAATGAGACCTTTGGCTCCGTTCAGACAGCAGGGGAGATCCTGGAGCCGAATGAACGGAGCCAAGAGAAGGTGACCTAGACCTCTTTCTGGTTGTCGGCTCCGAAGATCTTGTCGGAGCCGACACGGTACCTCGATAACCTCGGCTCCGGCGGAGCCGAGGAAGCCACAGAAACTGTGGACTGAGTCTTATCGGCTCCAGCCGGAGCCGATAAAGGCAAAGGTTGAACAACCTGAGGTCTTGGCTCAGAAGCCGGAGCCGAAGACCTCGATGCCTTGGAGGGCTTCCCTGTTGAGACAGACAGGGAATCCTCAGGCTTCAACAAGCCTCTCAATATGAGCTTGTTTTTTCTTTCCTGCAGGACCCTGGGGCTGAAGCCATGGCAGACAACACAGGAGTCCTGCAGGTGCAAAGGCCCCAGACAATAGACACAAGAAGTGTGAGCGTCTGTCAGAGACATTTTCTGACAGCACGCATCACACTTCTTGAATCCGGAGACCTTTGCTTCTTTTGACATAGCCTAACTGGTGAACACAAACACACACTCAAACACACCAGTTATACCCTGTCAAAAAAAAAAAAAAAAAAAAAAAAATTACTTTGGTAAAAATACTAAAAAATAAAGTACAATAAAGTACAATAAACAGTAGCTTAAACTACACAAACACTCCCTAGGGAAGGGAAGGCCCAAGGGGAGAACTAAAAGTTCTTTTAAAGAAAAAATGGGAAAAAATTAGGTCGGGGATAAAGTTCAAAGAACTACACTAACTAAAAAAGGGGGAAACAGAGTAACTTTTAATAGAAAAAGCTTAAACTCACCAGGAACCGGTAGAACAACCAACCTCGAAGCTGTAGCGGCAAACGAGATCTGAGGTAACTATCGCCTAGCATTGTGGGATATAAGGGGAGCCTCGAGCCGGTGGAACCAACTCTCGAGCTTTAGAGTGGCCGAGTCGGAGCCGAGGTCGGCTCCGAACCCATCCAGCAAGAATGAAGGCGAGATAGACAACTTAACATCATCTGTTATCCTGTTTTTCCATGCAGAATAACATGCCATTGTTCTTTAAGGGAAAAATGTCCATTCAGCAGATTCCTTTTCCAAGCCATGGTCATTTAGTATGACTGCTGATCACATATTACTTAAGCTTTGTTTCTGCATTTAAGCAAGCCTTTTCTTTCAGCATATTTACAACATAATTAATTTCAGATTTATATTCATAAAATCTAACAATTCCCTCTGTTTTTAAACATACTCAAAACATTTTATATAGAAAACACATTAAGAAACAAACCTTTAGTTTGATACAACAAATCAAAATGCAATTTTACATAGTTAATACAATGATATTAAAGTATTACTACCAAAACTGAATGTATTTAACAACTTTTTCTTTTGCAGACCATTCTGTGAAAATATTTTATCAGTTATGAGCTGTGTCTGCTTTAATGTTACTTGATTAATTTATTATTTTGCAATCACAGAATTTAATTTATGACTTAGAACGGTTTCATTAACTCTTTGCAACTGTTGAATTAACTAAAGAGACAGTAACCATGTGCTACTGCAAGCATTTATACACTACTGAAAACACACAATTTCAATGTCATTTTAACCATAACATTGTGGTCATGTCTTTGAACTGCCCATTAACATCTTGGTAAAGTACTGAACTGGGCTTAGATAATAAATATTTGAAAGCAGTTATTTTACTGTGGTAAAACCAATGATATTACAACTTGACAAATTACTTTTGAACTTATTACGATGTATCCTGTACAGTATGTATTTACACAGACTGTTTGCTATTCATGCATTTCAATCTAGTAGGTACCCTGGACCCATTTTTTATTAAATATAGTTTTCACACATATTTATTACTAGACATTAATCTCATTTGTACTGAATTCTTCTGCATTTGTACATACAATGACTATAAAGTACATTTAGTCTAATCTTACAAATTTAATAACATTAATATTAAGCAAAATCTTGGAAAATGTTTGTCTCTTTAGAAATATCTAGTGGAATTGACACCAAATTCATATGTCCTGTTATTTTAAACTACATACTCAACAATTATTAAAAATATTCATGCTTTTTTATACCAACATTGTTTTGCCAAAAACATATTAAAAATAGTGACCAATCTTGCTATTAGAAACATTTATGCATATCTTTATTCTCTCTTGTATAGCTTTAATAAAGCAATTTTAAATCATCTCTTGTTTAACCATTATGATAGCTATTAACAACTTGTAAAATATCTTATCCTGTCAGGTTTAATCCAGTTTACCAGTATTTCTAATACACTAATACCTGTTTTTCCCTCCCCATAAAAGAGTATTGTCAAGAATGAATGAGATATATATATATATTGTTCCTGTAGCTTTATTTTAGACCCTTATTATTTATTTTTATGTAGCTTTATTTCAGACCCTTGTCACAGTCTGTTTATACAGTCAGTGTAAAACTGAGAAAGTGCCCCTCCCTCTTATACAGTCAGTGTAAAACTGAGAAAGTACCCCTCCCCCTGTAGTACTTCAGCACTGTTTACCTGCCCTATGCTGTGAAAATAGAATGTATGTCAGCCTAACACTATGGTTATACATTTATTTTATTAAATTATGAACTTTTGTCTGATTTGATAATTTTTTATAAAGCTTTTGCTGTTTACTACCTCTAGTATGTATTTACACCCTGCTGCACAATTGATTTGAACTGTATATATACTATAGCCCATTTGCTGGCTGTACTTGATGCGACTGAGACTTTCTTCTCTTTTAACATTTACTTGCAAACAGATTATCAGTGGCATCTATGCACAATTGTGGCATTTTATGACAATTATTAAATAGTGTTGTCTGTAAACATTTTAACAATTATGTTTTAATAACAATGATGCTTTAGAAAAACTCAAGCTACTTGCCTGGCAATCAGTCTTGTTGTTTATCTTATCTTTCCAGCATTTCCTGTAACTATTCATCTAGTCTAGGAAGGTCAGAGCTCACATTTCATACTCTGTAAACTATAGTTAATTCTTTTAGCATTTTTCCTTTAATGTGATTGTGATTTGCATAACTATGCATTTATACAACATAAATAGACATCATTTACAATTAGCTTACATGGATTTCAGTATTTTTTATTATTTATTTATTTAACTATTGAACTGTCCTGCCATTAATTTTACAAAAACTGTTTGAATAATACCATCTGTGATTTTCTTCTTAAAATTCAGAACTTTAACTGTTTGGTGTTACTATATAATTATAAACAAATTGTAAAAAACAAAATAGATATTAGTTTAACCAACACATTTATATTTATATTATTTATATTTGCTGTTGTCTGCCTTATTGTAACAGATGTACTCTAGATGAAAAGAACACACATGCATGTCTATCTTGTATCTGTATATTTTTATACAAGCATGTCATGTCTTGTGACTTTAAATTTTTACTCATCTATTTTTATTTAATTTTATACATTAGAACAGTTTTGTTTACCTTTTGACTATGCTAATGAATGGCATTCATATGCTTTACTTTACTGTAGTACTGATAGATGTCTTGCTTTAACTGAATGAAAGTAAAACATTTAAGAATGATTTGTCCCTATCATCCTACCATGTATGTTTAACCATTTTCAAAACATAAACATATTATAAAATATATTTCTTTTGCACAGATTAACTGTGTATGCAGGAAATTCCCTGTCTCTGTCAGTTCAGCTAATTTATTTCCTTTATTCTGCAACTGCTTTTGAAGAATTTCCTGGAATGTTGCATGGTCTTTCTGACATTCTTTAGTAAGCTGTTCTGCTGAATTTGAAACTCCTATGCACTTTTGAAAAGATGTATGTATAACTTGTCTAAGCTTCCTGAACTCATTGTGTCTGTCGTTTAGAAGTTTACTACATTCCTTTGTAACAAAATGTACTAGGGGTTCTATCAGTAACTGATTTGACTCACATGTGGCGACAGGACATAACTGTTCAACATCAGAATGTAATGGAAACACTTTACCCTTAGTTAATTCTTCAGATCTGTCTTTACAGTCTATTTTTATATTTGCAATATGATGCAATATTTTTTTATGACATAATACACAAAATGCAGTCTTTGTTGAATCACACAATAAACATTTGTCATTTTTCACATGGTTTTCTTTGAGATACCAGTCAAATATTGTAATACATTTGCATAATGCCTTACTATCAACCTGCCCTAATAAGGTTTTACATTTACTAATGTGCTGTGTATACCAACATAGCATTTTTTTACATTTGCTTAAATTATGCATGAAAATATCCATACTGTCTAATCTAATATCCAAGACTGTTTAATATCCAAAACTGTCGAATAGCAACCATACTAAAAATGTGACGTAGAAAAAGTCTTACCAGTGAGCAAGAAAACAGGTGATCAGGCTGTTGTTGCAGATGGCTGGAAATTTTTCAAAGTCACTTGAGAAGCTGGGAAAGCACAACAGGCAGTGGACTGATGGGCTAGTGGAGATCCCCTTTTCTTTGGTGAAATTATGGCACTGCGACTGGAAATTCTGTCTCACTCCGGATGTAGACGTCTAAAAACTTTACTACTGCAAGCTGCATAAACTGGAATACTTCTGTTCAGAATTGACCCATACATTACAAATGTTAGTTACTGCAATTTAACTGAAGTGACCCTCTGCAGGAGCTTACCATCACTCCTCCTGTGTTTGAATGCAGATTGTAGGTTCAAATGCAGACTAGCTTGCCATTGAAAAAATTATATGGTGCTAGTCACTCAGCTGCCTCGCCATTGAAAAAAATATTATATGGCTCTTACTTGCCTCTTGCTTCTTGCCTGGATGGATTCTTGCTAAAATTCAAAGTCTGATTATATTTGCATTCACAGTCTGTTGCATACAGAAACTTGCAGAATATACACTGATGAGAGAATATACTTTGCAGCATCAACTTTAAAGAGCAGTAACAAATAACTTTTTATAATAAATCAAACGAAACCACGTTGCAGCTTAAAAGTACTGTTCCAACTTTACTTCTCATATAGTACAGATGATGTGAGAGATATAACATTTACCTCAGAAGAACCAAATGTGTTCCTACCATATCCCTAAACAACTGGATTTATACAGCTCTTTATATACTCTTTTTAAACATATTTTGGAGAATTGCTTATCCTGTAGAAACAATACTAAACTTCCTTGTTTAACAATGTCTTGTAAGAGACCAGCTTTTCTGACAGTGTGAATATCCTGTAACAGTGTCCTGATGTCCATGTAGAAAAACATATTTTTGAGGAAACACATTGTCCTGTATTCTATTTGAATCTGTGTATAGAAACATGTGTTCTTATGTCAATGCTGATAAGCATATCCTGTTTTATGAAGAAAAACATATTTTTGAGAAAACACATTGTCAGAGATCAGCTTTTCTGACAGTGTGAACATCCTGTATTTTATTTGGATCTTTGTATAAAAAACATCTGTTATCCTGTTTTTCCATGCAGAATAACATGCCATTGTTCTTTAAGGGAAAAATGTCCATTCAGCAGATTCCTTTTCCAAGCCATGGTCATTTAGTATGACTGCTGATCACATATTACTTAAGCTTTGTTTCTGCATTTAAGCAAGCCTTTTCTTTCAGCATATTTACAACATAATTAATTTCAGATTTATATTCATAAAATCTAACACCAGCTTTTTCACACCTATGACAGAGCCTTATAAATAGTTTAAAAACGGAAGGTTAATGCACAGTTTTCAATTGTAAACCAAGGTCCTGGTGTTAGCTTCTACTAGAGTAACGGTTACTCATCCAGGAGTATTTTTGAGTCCTGACAGTTGATGTATAAATGGAGTATTTTTAGAGCAGACAATGCAATTCATGTAGGAAAATACTGTCTGCTGAAATAGTAGGACTCAGAACTATCTATTTCATTTGAGGCTGGGAGAAAGGCTGCATTTAATGAAATGCTTTGCACTTCCTGGTATTTCTTCTTCTCTGTTTTGTAAGCCACATAATAAACAACTGATAAAAAGTCTCCAGTCCACATAAGAAACATCCATGAGTTGAATGTGCTCACCCCCCCCCCCAACACTCACTCACTACCGACTACAGATTTCACACCATATTTCTAGTTTAAAAACAACACTTTTGCCATTTATCTAAACTTACTGAGTCTAGACATCTTGGGAGCTGTTCTGGCACTCACATGGAGATTTATTGTTATTTTTTCTGGGTGTCAGAACGTGTCTAGGTATCTTGCACGGTATTGGCATACTGTATTGTCTCAACGTGCACAGTATTCACACACTGGTTTTGATCTGATTAGATTTCACAGTATTCAAACATGGCTCTTTCAGTTGTTATAATGCATAGTATTACACTACTACTGCAGCAAGATGACATTCTCACAAAAATATTAATGCTTTCATTAATTCAGCAAACGTAATGGTTAGCTTTACATTGTGCTTTGACTTCTCTGTAGCCATAGCAGTACAGTGTGCATTGGGGGTGCAGAACCTATGATCTGAATCTATCTCGGTTACCAACGGCTCACCTGCTTAGATTCATGGGATTATAGGTACTTACTCAGCTACTGATTCATGAGAATCCTCAGAACCCTAGCCATGCATTCCCAAGAAGCTTTTAGCCCTTCTATTTTAATTAGAATAATACAGGGCTCTTGCATTTTAAGTACAAATAGACAAAAGCTGGGCAGATACTTATATGTTTCCTCTATCCATAAGGGCCAAAGGTGCCAAACCAGAAGTGAGCTTACAGTTTTTTGCTTACTATTTTTATTATTATACTGTTTCTAGGCTTCCTTTTCACTTCTTACTCCTCAGATATTTTGATATAATGACATGCAGCTATTACCATTTCAATTGTTGTCAGGTTCTTTTAACAGCATGATTCTTGTGAGATCATTTGTCATGTTACAGAATATTATGTCTGTGGTTAAAGAGTCATGCAATTGTAAAATTCACAATCCTATACACAGAGTTTCATCTTAGTAACATAACTATTAGTATTGCATTGGCTATGTGGTACATAGAGGTGTCGCCCTGACCCAGTGTTTGGATAATGACTTGGGAATTTTTAAGCCAGCTGTGGAGAGAGAAGAGTGAATAAGCATAGCTTGCTTGCACTTCCAGAGGGGTCGGGCACTGGGGGATGAAAATGTCTCTAATTAATAAATCAGTTGTGTGAACTGAGACAGCAATTGAAGCTGGCTGGTGAAAATGGGAGTTTGGTGCTTCCTTAGGGCTATAACACAACATGGATGATGGATCAGAACTGACCCCCATTTCCTGCCTCTGTCTAAGTCATCATGTGGCATGTTAGTGTAATTTTAGGACAAGCTTCAAAACAAATCCAATGTTTATAGTGAAGAGACCACTTGTAATGAGCCATTTTGACATGTCTGGTGTTGGGGGAATGTGGGAACTTCTCTCTGGGCCTGAATGTAGTGATGTTTTTTTTTTCTCCTAAGGGTGCTGCTACTCAATACTGTACCCAGCACTAGTACTGTGTACCAGCTTAACAGAGTACTGGTACAGGGGCTGTTAGCTATTTGTGTGTGTGCTTTTTTTTTGAGATTCACAGCCAATCAGTATTTAATCTCTGCCTCAAATGCACTGAACTGAAGAAAAATGTCTAAGGCTATTTATTTAAAAAAATAATTAAATAGCATCTTGGTGTTCATGCATGGGTCATGCAAACCACAGTCCTTACTTGCTTTCTGTAACAAACACCATAGTGTGATGACACATTTGAACAGGCGGAAGCATTTGAAAAGGGAAGAAGTATGGGAAAGGAAGAAAACAAAAGGAAGGAAAAAAAATATTTGTTCAAGTGAAATTAATAAAGGGGTTTAAGTGAAAGTTTTTTTTTTTCTTTCTGTGAAGACACATTAATGTAGTCATTATTTCTTGCATGTCTTCACAGTCAGTTATTGGAAGCCAAGTAGCATAATTATCTCCAAGGTTCTCAGAGTCAGAGCAGTGACTTGTATACTTACTGAAGCTGCTGCAGTGAGACTCCACCTGCTCATCTGTCCTCAGGAGGATAGTTTGTGATAACAACACAGTTGGTTTGGCTAAATGCATGTTGAATGAGATACTTAAAGGGCACCTTATTAAATAGCTGGAGATGGGTCCCTCACAGTATCATTGCATACCCCTTCTAACAATGTCCTCCTGTCCTGATCTGTAGCAGGCCACAATTTGCATTGCAGATTTGCCTGATGTTAGTTGCACATGGATGATCTCAGAGGTATCATGCTGCGCCACTAACCTGGAGATGTAGGTGTCCTTGATGAATATGGATACACCCCTCCTTTTATATTTCAGTCCATGTTCTGTGGCCAAAATGTGTGGTATGAGTTGTAGCCCCGTAGTGCTGGGGTGCTCTGTGGAGCCTTGAACCAGATTTCAGTTACTGTACAGATATTGACATTCTCCATACTGAGGAGTGCTTCAGGCATGTGCATTTTGAGATTTAAACTCCTGGCATTAAGTAGCATAACCCTCATTTTTTTATTTGTGCTGTTTACGGAGGTGGGTTTGACTTTTGAGCCTTGCCTAAAAAAAGGCACTATGGGGGCAGCAAGAGCCTTGGCCAGTATTTAAAAGCCTAGGGGTGACAAGTGCAAGCCATCTCTTGCAAAGCAACGAGGCTTGTCGAACATGTCATCCCAGGGTAACAGACACTGGATCCCCTTTAAATGACACCAGAAGCTTAGCAAATTGTTGAAATTGATCATTTTTTTCTTTATACTGCAATATCATTCTTGATGAAGGCAGGATGCTACTCAGGGTCAGGGTCATACCTGCCTGGGCTACATGATCAGAGAGCTCTTCCATGTCTCTTTTCATGTAGTCCAGGGAGGTACATCTCAGGTCATTCACACCAACAGGAACAATGACATAGTCATATTTGTACTTGTTCTGGAGTGACATGAATGCTTGTGTTATGTAGTGGATTCTGGCTCCCGACAGGCAGCTAACAGTAACCTTCTCCTTGTCCAGCCTAGTGAGTGGGACGTCAGTGTGCCTGACTATAGAGTCACCTATTACTTGTGTGTTAGGTATGTTATTTCACGTTAAGGGCTGTGATTGTGCGGCACACTGATTTTGTGTTTTGTGTGTTGTCTGGTTTGTAATGGGAGGTGCAGGTTTTTTGGGTGTTTGCTTTGGAGGTCTCTGATGCTTTTGCAGGTTTTTATTTAGAGCCTCTGAGTAAGCGTGCATGTATTTATGTGTATTTGCTGTCAGTGGTGGTTTAGTATGTCTATGTGAGGCTGGAGGTGTGGTGCAAGTGTTAACCTTCTCCTCATGACTGCATGTTCCAGTCTTGGGTGGAGAGAGCTTAGCCTCCAGTTTAGCTATATAATTGCATCTCTCACATATGTTAATGTTTTGTGGTAGGAGGAGAGGGTTGTCTGTGTACATGAGGCAGTTGTAACATTGCCTCAGGATACCCAGGTTTACCAGCTAGACTGGAGAGTATGCCTGAAATTGCCTTTGGGCATGCCTGAATAGTAGGGTGAGCTGCTTAGTCACTTGGTTGGTGAGGGGTGAAAAATGAGCCTTGCCCTGCTGGGTAATCAAGTGTTGGGGTATATTAGTGCTTGCTATTAGGTCTGAGCAGGTGAATTTCCTATTTCCCATCCAATCATCAAGATTTTTCTTGAAGAGTACTAATGAGGAGCTTTGTTTGATATAACTAGGTAATTTATTCCAGAGTATGGGAAGTCTCTGGGATAGGAATCTATCCCTCTGGCATGTTCTGTTTATTCCGTTGACAATGTTTAGGTCCCTAGAGCATGTAGCTCGGAGGGATTAGGATTTATTTAAGTGGAGCATGTCCAACAGCTCTGGGTTTGACATAGCTTTGTATGTTAGGCAGAGATCACCTCTGAGTAGGTGATATGCGACAGAGTAAAGCTGGATTTTTTTGAGATGGTCTGCATAGGGCATCTGTTTGAGGCTGGTAATCCTCTTTGTGAGGTATTTCTGTGGCCTTTCCAGTTGTTGTAGATGTCTTGTGAGGTACATACCAAAAAGGGCATTGTACTCTATAATGGGTCTAATGAGTGATGAGTAGAGGGGAACAATGACCTCTTTTTTTCTGGATGAGAAACCTTTTTTGATGAAGAGTGCCATGTAGAAGGATTTCCTGACTACTGCAGCGATGTGATTATCAAAGGAGAGACTATTGTCCACCTGTGTCCCAAGGTCTCTTATTACACTTTCGGTATTAAGTATACTACCACCTATGTTGTAGTTCATGGGTACAGAGTTTTTACCAAAGGGGATGACAATGCACTTTTTGGCATTGAGCTTGAGGCCATGGCTTTGACACCAGGCATCTGTCTCAGTAAGGCCTTTTTGTAGGATGTCCACATCGTTAGGAGTTTCAATTATGGCTCCTAGTTTGCAGTCATCTGTGAACTTCATTAGCCAAAGACCTTCTGTGTTAGCCTGTACTTCAGAGAAGTAGATACCAAACAGGAGAGGACCCAGGACTGAACCCTGTGATACTCCACTTGCACTGGTCTGAAGTCAGATTTGGAGTCTGCTACTTTCACAGTGTGGGTTCTGTCAGTGAGCCAGTTGGCAACCCATCTTGTGACATAAGGATTTATACCTAGTTTAGTGAGTTTATCTATAATTCCAGAGTGGGGGATGATGTTGAAAGCCTTAGCAAGATCTAGATAGGCTGTGTGAACCACCGTACCCTCGTCTATGGCTTTGGTGACTGCTACAAAGAAGTCTATCAGGTTTAGGAGACATGATCTGCCTTTTACAAACCCGAATTGGATGGGGTCCAGAGTTTGGAGATTACCAATGTCTTTGTTTATAAGTTCCATGATAATATGTTCCATGGCCTTGCAGACCAGGCTCGTCAGGCTAATGGGGTGGTAGTTCCTGGGGTCCGTGGTGGCTCCCCCCTTGTGGAGTGGGATAACCGTCGCTGTGCACCATTCAGCGGGCACAAACCCTGAGGTGAGGCTATGATTGAACATGGTACTTAGGTGGGGTGCCAGTTTATTCTGTAGTTCATGTAGAACACAGCCTGAGATGTTGTCTGGACCCATGGATGCTGTATTCTTGGTTTTGGAGAGTGTGGTTTTTACCTGCGCAGCCGTGATTACAGGAACTTTGCATTCTTCTGGTATAGAGATTAGGGGGTGAGAGGAGGGTAAAGTTAGCACTGAACCTATCTGCCAGGATGTTGGCAATATCAATTGGGTCTGTATTTTTAGTGCCATTGTGCTGCAACTCAGAGCAGATCTGAGTGTTGCCATTGAGATTTTTGACATAGCTATAGAATGCTTTGTGGTTGTCTTTAGAATCAGTGGTGATTTTGTTTTCATAACTAGCTTTGGAGGATTTTATCAGGGATCACAGTTTCTTACTGAGGCTGACCAGGGAGCTCCTCCACTCATGGGATTCTACTCTCTTTTGCAAAAATGTCTTCCTTATGTTGTACAGTTTTATTATGGCAGGGGACCACCAGACTGGCTTCCTTTTTTGGAGAATAGCGCCTTGGTTCTGTTTGGGATAGCATGATCCATGCACTTCTGTAAGTGCTTATAAAGTGCAATTGTGTAGGATTCAGTAGTCGTAACTATATTGTCCATCTGCATGGGTGTCATGAAGTTCACCACTTCTGTCTTAAGAAGCATGAAGTTGGCTTTGGAGAAATTTTTTACCATGGTTTCCTTAATGGGGGGTGGGGGCAGGATGTGGATATCTAGGGTAATTAGCTTATGGTTGGATGAGACCAATGAGGAGTTGACTTCAGGTGTGGAACACCGGTCATTCATGTTGGTAATGACTAGATCTGGGATATTGTTGCCCCTGGTGGGGGTGTGGATAAGTTGATCCAGGGCATTGGAGTTTATGAATTCCAGAAAGCATTGAGCAAAGGAGTTGGTACATGAGTAGTGTTCCAATTTAATGGTGGGGTAGTTGAAATCACCCATTATTAGGGTGTTTGGTTGAACCCTAATATTTTCCAGTACATCAAGAAAAGAGGAGTGGGAATCCTGGGGCATGGTGGAGGATCTGTAGCAAGCTACAATTTGGATTGCAGTTTTGCCCAGAGTTAGTTGCACTTGGATAACCTCGGTTGCATTATGCTGAGCAACTAGCCTGGAGGTGTGGATATCCTTAATGAATATGGACACACCTCCACCTTTGGTGTTCCAGTCCAGGTTACATGGCCGAAAAGTGTGGTATGAGTTATAGCCTGGTAGTGCAGGGGTGCTCTCTGGAGCCTTGAACCAGGTCTCAGTCACTGCACAGATATCGATGTTCTCCATTTTAAGGAGTGCCTCGAGTGAGTCTCCAATCTCTGAAGAACAAGTTTTCAAGATGTTATTTAAGGCCAAGATCACTATCTCTATGGGCTAGATAACAAACTAGATATCCTACTGATAAGCCTGAAACATGACTTGTCTGACCTCCTACAATAGCTATTCAATGTCAGCCTTAAAACAACAACAGAAACAGTCATTCCCTTGCATAAAGATAGGACTTCAATTGACTCAGGTAACTATAGACGTATAACCTTAACCAGTCTCATCTGTAAGACTATGAAAAGTTTCTTCATGGAATTAATGAACAAAGATATAAGTAACCTACAGACTCTCAAACCAAACCAGTCTAGATTCAACAAGGAGAGATCCTGCCTACTCAACCTGGTTGACATCTCTGAAAAAGTTACTGAGGCAATGGATGAGAGCAAATCAGTGCACACTGCATATCTAGACCTTGCAAAAGCATTCAGTAGAAACCCTTATCATGGAATCATAGATAAACCCTCCCAGCTAAAGGCATTTTTTTTCTCAGAGGGCAAAGCGAATGTTAAGGATTTAAATGACTGAGCACAACTGGAGATGACTGTAAAATTGGTGCCATCATAAACTTCCCAGAGGAGACTGAAATCTTCTAAGAGGCCTAACCCAAGCAAATAGCTGGTGTCAAAACCATGGATTATGACTAAATGCCAAGAAGTGCATAAATGTATCCTTCAGAAGGCATGACTTCCCTTTAGCTTTTCACATTAACAACACACCCCTGAAAATTGATCCTGTAGTTAGGGATCTGGGAATCCATGTTAGCAATGGATCGCCCTTTGAGCAGCATATATGCATTATTGTAAGGAAGCCTTTTTTCATTGTACAGCTTGTATCTAAAGGTACTGCATCTGGATACAGGGAAATAAACATTTCACTGTACTTGGTGCTCATTAGGCTGATCATTGAAAATAATTCCCCTTTTAGTATTTACCTGTCCAAACATTTCGCATAACTCAAATGACCACAATACTTGCTAACTAAAAAAAAATCAAGGGCCTGAATGGTAAAGACTATCGAGACCACCTGAAAGCCTTCTCCTTCCTCTCAGTATAATACATGCTACTGACAGGTGACCTCTACCTGATGTATAGAGCTTCAACATATCCTATTCTGTCAGCCATATTACACATTCGCAAGTTCAATGGTACCATAAGCACTAGAGACCTCAGTCTCTTTTACAAACTATATAGAACATGTTGGAGGGATAGGCATGTCATAGTGAATACTGTTTCTATGGGACTGTTTTCCACTCCACATAAAGCAAAGTATTTTTTCTTACTTGATTCAAATGTAATTGGAGAAATGGATGGGTAATCACAAACTCACCCCCCAGTTTAGCACTCCTGTCCCTTATGGATAGGGGAAACACAAACATTATGTGTCTGTGCTATTTGTAAGCAAAACAAAAAGTGAAAAAAAACTGCAATGGGAATTGGAGGCTAGGATTCTGAAGATCAATAGCCAAGTGAGCACTTATAGCCCTATAGGGATGAGGAAGCATGCTTGTATATAGGTTCGTAGTAAGTACTAGGCTATCTGCACTTGTCGGCTACTGTAAGCCTAACCAATTTCCCTAACAGATAAGAATCAAACCCTGTAGCTCATTTGTGCAGGATAAATACTTTAACCATTATGCCAACTCCCAAAAACATACATTTGATATCACCAAACTGAAATATACCACTGTGAACATTCACTTTCACTCAACTCTAACTTTAATAAGGTATACAAAATGTGGTTATGTCTTGGGAAGGAGTGCACCAAGTTGTAATATATTACTAAAGCTCTTTGTTCTATCAATTTATTCATGTTTTAGCATTACAAGAGCACACAGAATATGGCTATCTTTTTTAATAGGGAAGAGAGGTAGAGCAGGTCGTATCTAAAAACACAATGCAGAATGATTTATGTTAAATTGACATTATGTGGCTTGTCTGGGGCAGTGCACACTCTATGAGCAGCATGCCAAAATGCAGCACAGTTATCATTATTTCTTTCAGTTTCATTCCACTCTAATGCCAGTGGCGTACACAGAAGATATCTCTCTTTTGGAGACAGGGATATGGAGGTACACTCAGATAACAAGAAATTGAAATGTGTTATAGGTTCATAGGTTCATAGGTAGGTACTAGGCTATCTGCCCATGTGCATTTATAAGCCTAGCCAGAGTGTGTCAGCTTTTGCCACCCCATTGATTAATTAACTGAGCCTCTGTCAAGAAGAGCCAATGAAGTGATCCCAGGGGTGTATTTTCTGTTACCCATCTACTCGTCAAGGTTTCTCTTGAAGAGTGTTAGTGAGGGGCTCTGCCTAATGTAGTTAGGAATTTTGTTCCAAAGCATGGGGAGTCCCTGTGACAGGAATCTATCCAAACAGCATATTCTATTTATTGTTGTGGCAAGGTTTAGCTTACTAGAGTGAGTGGCTCGCAGTGACTTGGATTTCTTTAGGTGGAGCATGTCCATCAATTCTGAGTTGGACATGGCTTTGTAAGTCAGGCAGAGATTACCTCTGAGTAGCGATATGCCACTGAGTACAGCCGGAGTTTTTCCAGTCAGGCTGCATATGTTTGAGGCTAGTAATCCTCTTGGTGAGGTACTTTTGTGGTCTTTCCAGCTGTTGGAAGTGTCTTGTGAGGTACATCCCAAATGGGGCATTGTACTCTATGATGGGTCTAATGAGTGATGAGTAGAGGGGCACTATAACCTCTTTATTTCTAGATGCGAACCCTTTAGTACTTAGATGGGCTACATAGAAGGATTTCCTAACTACTTTGGCAATATGATTGTCAAAGGAGATATTACTACCTACCTGGGTCCCCAGATCTCTTATTACCTCTTCTGTATTAAGGGGGCTGCCACCTATGTGGTAATTCATGGGTATTTTGTTATTCCCAAATGAGATGACTATGCATTTTTTGGCATTTAGCTTGAGACCATGACTTCAGGTATCCGTCTCAGTAAGGCCCTTTTGGAGAATGTCCGTGTCAGCTGGAGAGTCAGTTATGGCTCCCAGTTTGCAGTCATTGGTGAACTTGGCTAGTCATAGTCTTCCTGTGTTTGCCTGTACTTCTGAGAAGTATATGCTAAACAGTAGAGGTCCCAGGACCGAGCCTTGTGGGACACCACTTATGACTGGTTTAGAGTCGGACCTGGAGCCCGCTATTCTTACGGTGTGAGTACTGTTTGTAAGGCAGTTGGCAACCCATCTCGTGATGTGGGGGTTTATGTTCAGGCTGGTGAGTTTTTCTATAATTCCCGAGTGGGGAATGATGTCAAAAGCCTTAGCAAGGTCACGGTAGGCTGTGTGAACCACCTTCCCTTCATCTATGGCCTTGGTGACTGTCTCGAAGAACAAAGCCGAACTGGGTCGGGTCAAGTGTTTGGAGGTTCCCACTGTCTTTGTTAATCAGTTCCATCATGATACGCTCCATAGCCTTGCAGACCAGGCTAGTCAGGCTTATGGGGCAATAGTTACCAGGGTCAGTTGTGGCCCCTTCTTTGTGGAGAGGAATAACTATTGTTGTGCACCATTCTATGGGCACATAGCCTGTGGAGAGGCTGAGGTTGAACAGTGTGTTTAGGTGGGGGGTAGTTCATTCTGTAGTTTGTGCAAGACGCAGCCTGGGACACCGTCTGGTCCCATTGACATTGTGCTTTTGGCTTTTGAAAGGGCTGTTTTCACCTGTACTGCATCTGTGATTTCCAGGACACTACACTTTTCCAGTATTGTTGTGGGCCCTTTTGGGGGTGAGGGGGGGTGAAGTTTGCACTGAATCTATCTGCCAGGATGTTGGCAATATCAGTAGGTTCAGTATATTTTGTGCTATTTTGCACTAGCTCAGAGCATATCTGCGAGTTGCCACTTAGATTCTTGACATAGCTAAAGAAGGCTTTGTGGTTATCTTTCAAATCCTTGGCTATTTTTCTTTCGAAGTTAGCCTTGGATGATTTTATGAGGGACCTTAGTTTCTTAATGATACTAATCAGGGATATCTTTCCTTCTTGGGATTTGCTTTTTTTTCTGAACTAGTTTCCTCCTTCTACTGTATAGCCTGTTTATGGCAAGTGTCCACCAAAGTGGTTTACTTTGCTTACAGGAGTGAGTCTTGGTTTTGCTAGGAATGGCACGATCCATGCATCCTTATAGGTGCTCAAAGAGTGCATTTGTAAAGGTTCCTGCATCTTGGACAATGTTATCCTTTAGCGTTGGGGCTGTGAAACTTACCACCTCTATCTTAAGTAAGGTGAAGTTTGCTATAGAAACATTTTTCACTGTGGTTTCCTTGGTTGGGGGTGGTGGTGTGGTGTGGACATCCAGAGTGATTAGTTTATGGTCTGATCTAACCAGTATCGGGTTGACCTCCGGTGCGGAACACCTGTCGCCCATGTTGGGGATGACCAGGTCCAATATGTTTTCACCTCTGGTAGGGGAGTTTACCAGCTGATCCAGGGCATTTCAGTTGATAAATTCCAGGAAGCACTGGACCTGGGAGTTTGTACTTGAGTAGTTTTCCCAGTTAACGGTAGGGTAATTGAAATCGCCCAATATCAGGGTGTTCAGTAGGACCTTCATGTTTTCCAGTGTCTCCAGAAAGGTGGAGTGGTGGTCCTGGGTCATGGAGGGTGATCTGTAGCAGGCCACAATTTGCATTGCAGATTTGCCCGATGTTAGTTGCACATGGATGATCTGAGAGGTATCATGCTGCGCCACTAACCTGGAGATGTAGGTGTCCTTGATGAATATGGATACACCCCTCCTTTTGTATTTCAGTCCATGTTCTGTGGCCAAAATGTGTGGTATGAGTTGTAGCCCCATAGTGCTGGGGTGCTCTGTGGAGCCTTGAACCAGGTTTCAGTTACTGCACAGATGTCGACATTCTCCATACTGAGGAGTGCTTTGGGCATGTGCATTTTGAGATTTATACTCCTGGCATTGAGTAGCATAACCCTCATTTTTTTATTTGTGCTGTTTATGGAGATGGGTGTGACTTTTGAGCCTTGCCTAAAAAAGGCAAAATGGGGGCAGCAAGAGCCTTGGCCAGTATTCGAAAGCCTAGGGGTGACAGGTGCAAGCCGTCTCTTGCAAATCAATGAGGCTTGTCGAACATGTCATCCCAGGGTAACAGACACTGGATCCCCTTTGAATGACACCAGAAGCTTAGCCAATTGTTGAAATTGATCATTTTTTCTTTATACTGCAATATCATTCTTGATGAAGGCAGGATGCTACTCAGGGTCAGGGTCATACCCGCCTGGGCTACATGATCAGAGAGCTCTTCCATGTCTCTTTTCATGTAGTCCAGGGAGGTATGTCTCAGGTCATTCACACCAACAGGAACAATGACATAGTCATATTTGTACTTGTTCTGGAGTGACATGAATGCTTGTGTTATGTAGTGGATTTTGGCTCCCGACAGGCAGCTAACAGTAACCTTCTCCTTGTCCAGCCTAGTGAGTGGGACGTCAGTGTGCCTGACTATAGAGTCACCTATTACTTGTGTGTTAGGTATGTTATTTCACGTTAAGGGCTGTGATTGTGCGGCACACTGATTTTGTGTTTTGTGTGTTGTCTGGTTTGTAATGGGAGGTGCAGGTTTTTTGGGTGTTTGCTTTGGAGGTCTCTGATGCTTTTGCAGGTTTTTATTTTGAGCCTCTGAGTAAGCGTGCATGTATTTATGTGTATTTGCTGTCAGTGCTGGTTTAGTATGTCTATGTGAGGCTGGAGGTGTGGTGCAAGTGTTAACCTTCTCCTCATGACTGCCTGTTCCAGTCTTGGGTGGAGAGAGCTTAGCCTCCAGTTTAGCTATATAATTGCATCTCTCACATATGTTAATGTTTTGTGGTAGGAGGAGAGGGTTGTCTGTGTACATGAGGCAGTTGTAACATTGCCTCAGGATACCCAGGTTCACCAGCTAGACTGGAGAGTATACCTGAAATTGCCTTTGGGCATGCCTGAATAGTAGGGTGAGCTGTTTAGTTGCTTGGTTGGTGAGGGGTGAAAAATGAGCCTTGCCCTGCTGGGCAATCAAGTGTTGGGGTATATTAGTGCTTGCTATTAGGTCTGAGCAGGTGCTGGACTGTAGGATGCTTTTTAAGTGCTTAGATTGAGAGTTAGACTACTCTGAAGGGAAAAACTGAAGAGGAGACTTGGTGGAGCCGGGAATAATTTAGCCCTAGACAACTGGTGCTGCCCGGACATGCAAAACCGTGCAAACATGGTTTTTACAGCAGGGAAATGAAAGAGTTAGAAATTAGCTCAAAATGGCCTATAAACTACTAACTTCTGGGCTGGAACCACTCCTCCAGGGACCGATGGCTGCTCAAAGGTCCATCTCTCACAGGTGAACAGAGAAACCTCCTTCTATCCAAGTTAGGTATTGGCAACTCAGAAACTTGTAACACAACCCTGAATTCAGCACTAGCCTGAAAACTGTACTATACTAGCTTAGAAAGGTGGGAAACAAGGAAATATTTTTTTTAAAGATAAGGCAAAAACAGTAAAAAAATACACTTAAAACAGCTTTAAATGACTACAAACAGTAAAAAATACATTTAAAACAGCTTTAGATGACTATAAGCAATCAGAAAAGACTTAAACAAATTACCCGATTAACCAGTAAAATATCTCAAAACTGAGCCCTGTTACTGTAGTCTCCAATCAGACAAGTTCTAACTGCACACTCCTGCCACTGGGATACAGGGGAACCTTCTCCAAAAAAGAAGGCCTGGATTAGTGTTCAAGTTATACAAACAAAGCTAGATTCAGCAGGCCTGAATCTAGTTTATGCGACAGCAAACAAGGCACACCACTTTTAGTAAGAAACAGTTCAAATATGCAGGCACTATAAGCCTCTAACCAGAAATTCCCAGCTCAGAAGGGCAGAGTCCAGCCTCTCCTCCCAAAAGAGTGCAGACCACAAATCTTCTTAATGTAAAATGACTGTCCTGAAAACAAAGTACTTAAACCAGAACTAATACACTTTTAGAATAGCAGACACTGAGCCTTCAATCAGCAGTTCCCAACTTAGAAGGATGCAAGCTACCTGTCCTGCCACAACAGTGCAGACCGCAGAACTTCTTAATGTAAAACAACTGGTCTGAAGCCCAAGTGCTTAAACCAAAAGGCTTAGAATGATAGTTACACCAAGCAGTAATACATAGAAATGAGTACTTTTAAGATGACGCAAAAGCAAAATAAAGTAATAAAGTAGGAAGAAACCAAAATACAGTAAAAGCAGATGAATAAAGTGCAAAGTTTTTTTTTTTGAGTGGGCAAATGAGATGGGCCCAGGAGGAGTATCCAAATGCAAATTTACAAGAGGGGCAGGTAGTTTCAAAGCCACCAAGATTAACACCAAAACAAAAGCAAGGAGGGTGGGTGGGGAACTAACTGAAAAAACAGAGCCACAACTTCCAGCTAGATAGTGTTCAATGTAACACAAATAAATAAATTTAAATGCTGTATTATTTGAAAAAAGTGCAGATAAAGATTTACTTAAATTCATTATACGTCCAGTTGATTGCAGGTAGGTCTTAGTCGGCCAAAGCTCAGAGTTTAAGCAGAAAATAATCCAAAATGTACAACTTATATAAGGCAGTCAACGAATATCAATGAAGTGAAACTACCCCTACTTATCACTGGCTATGCAGGAATTCTAACAAGCACTAAATTCTAACAAGCATTAACTGAAAAAGCAGAGCCACAACTTCCAACTTCAATGCAACACAAATAAATCAATGTATATGCTGTATTATTTAAAAAAAAGTGCAGATAAAGATTTTCTTAAATTCACTTATACGTCCAGTTGATTGCAGGTAGGTCTTATCCGGGCAAAGCTCAGAGTTTAAGCCATGATCTTTCCTTTTTTATCCCTATCATCACATGTGTAAAAATGGTGTTGTTAAAACAAATCAGGCATGTGTGTCTGCTTACTACGTATTGGCACTGATCAAGCGTATACAGAGGCATTATGGATAAACATGAAGGGTCCTACATCAGACATTTCTCACAGGCCCTAAGATTTTAAGCTGCAGCCCTGTAGTGAGGTCCAGCTTAAATCTTTACGTATTGAACTTTCAGTTCACTGCCAGGTTCTGACAAATGCAGTCATTGGTGGCTGAAGGTGATTATCAGATACCAAAACTGAAGAAACTTTTTCCCAAACACTGAGAGCAATGTAATAACTCTTAAAATGCATGTTTTTAATTAAACTGTGAGCAATAAACATTTTTTCTGTGTGACAAAATTAATTACTTGCAGTGAATTTTTCAGTTAAATGTGAAAAAAGAATTCTGAGTAATAAGTTTATCTGCCTAGATTTTGCTTGGTCATTCCATCCTGTTAGGAATAACTAAAGACATCTGCTGCAGTATGCTAGAAAAGTACACAAGAAGATAAAAACATATTTTTCCAAATTTTAAATATTTAAGAGGAAAAACAAATTAAAGGATTTGTTCAGACACCCTGTCTCATGCGCTCAGCTCTTCTCACACCATTAACATCTGCAATGGAAGAGATGTTTGCTAATGCATCAAGTTTTGACATGAAGGTATAGAAATACACACACACACGCACACACACACACACACAGATATACACACACACACACACACACACACACACACACACACAGATACACACACACACACACACACACACACACACACACACACGCACACACAGATACACACATGCGCACACACACACACACACACACACACACACACACACACACACACACACACACACATATATATACTTACGCAAGCACACACACACACACACACACACACACACACACACACACACACACACACACACACACACACACACGCTCTGCTGCTTCTTCATTAATTCTTTACTAACAAGTGCTGAATCTCTCTCAGTCACATGACAAACCTCCTCTACTCAGTCTCATAAAGCTCTACTCTTACACAGTGTGCCAAAGTGGTTCTGTCAAGATTCACATAATGTATTTTTTCCTTTTTCATGTATCTTTTTTCTACACATTGGGTATTGCATGTCAATTACTATAAATTTTAATGACTTTCCTTGTCTTCCATTTTTTTTTTATAATTATCAGACACTGCTGACAGAAGATTTATGTCCCTCCACATGACAGGGTGCTAAACTGAGGGATATATATTTATATTTATATTTATATTTATATCAAGGACTGCATATTTAGTAGTATAATATAGAAATATGCAATAGGTATTTACAGTATGCAGTACACACTGAACAGAGTGAAACCAGAGCATTTACTATCATTTTTCTATGGGGAATTTGGTCCCCAGACTGAAAGGCTAAATACAGACAGTCCTATGGGAATCTGGACTTATAACTTTGTTGTAGGACACATATTTAATTGCTGTGTGTACTTGCCATATCTAAATGTGTTACAGGTTTTAGACCTACTAAGTTAGTGGATATATACTTATTTAAGCAATAACCCATGGATGGGTGTGGGTAATGCTGGATTTACCCACGGTTGGTGTGGTTTGGTCACGAGGGTGAAGCCCAAGTGACCAAACAAAGGCAACCGTGGATAAATCCAACATTGCCCACACCCAGCCGTGGGTTATTGCTATTATACAATGACATTATTTAAGAAAAAATACTTACTTTTCTTAAATAATGTAATTGTATGACTCCATGCTACCCTTCCTCAGGTATTCTGGGGCATTTCTGATGTACTGCGCATGCGTAAGGGTCGTGTTCCCATGATTACGCAGTACATCAGTGCTGTGCAGAGGTAGCAATGGAGAAAGGAAGATCTCTGTTGCTTTTTAAGTATCTAGTTATGTTAAACGAGTTTAACATAGCGAGATATCTTTAAAAAAAGCAACCGAGAAAGGAAGATCTCCATTGCTTTTTTTAAGCTATCTCACTATGTTAAACTCATTTAACATAGTAAGATTAAAGCAACGGAGATCTCCTTTCTCCCATGCTACCTCTGGACAAAAAAAAAACAAAACAATCAGGGGATATACTAACAGAAAAAGTTTGAGTGGCTGGACCTTTTTTCGTTAGTATATTCTCGGATTTACAACGGGCATGCTGCTTGGGCTGGCCAATCAGTGTGCTCGTTTTTGAATGTTTAGGGCCAGTCATTGTATAATTATGCATAATTCAGTTTTCCTTTACCGTTTAAACATTGAAGTTCATAGAAAGAACCTGACTGTAGCACTCTTGTCTTGGCAAGGTTTTTATATATAATTCTTGCTATGATAAGGTTACTATATTCCTGTTTTCATGGTGCAGTTGTAAAGTGTTCCAGGTATTACAGTCATGGCTATGTTACCATCTTGTATTACTGAGTTAGGAATGAACATACATTTACATGCATGCACAACAGCTGACAAGGATAGGAAGTGGATGCATTATGATTAGTGGAAATATACCTGCTTTTATTGGTGTGCAATTACAAGAGCTGCATTCTGCTTGTGTAATCACTGGACAAGTGTTTATACTGCTAACTATCATTAATAATAAATACAAGTGACTAATGTATTTCTGTGTCATCAACAGTCCTGGCAGCTTAGCAGATCATTTACTTGTCTTTGGTGCTGGAAGATCAGAAGGCAGTGAGTTCTGTTCCCACGACAGTTACATGTATTAATTTTCCAGTACTCACACTGTAGGTAGGGTAATGGGGTTCTGCACTCCTGCATGTGCCATCCTTCATTTGAGATGTTAAAGCAAGGTCCCGTATCCCTGAGTTGCTAGTAGCTTATATGGATATAAACAATTCCACAACACCTTTCAAAAGACTAGAGGTCCTTTATTATACCCCACAGGGTTAGAGTTGCTGGCGCTATGTCAGACTCCAAGTCAGTCACAAGTGGTGTCCCACAGGGGCTCCTGTGGCCCCTATATTGTTCGCATCTACTTTCAGAAGTACAGGCCAACATGGGAGGACTTTTGTTGACAAAGTTTGCAGACAGACTGCAAACTGGGCCATAGTGGAAAAAAGTGCATTGGACTGGATATCCTTCAGTTTGCAGCCAGACCTGCAAAAACTGGGCTATATAGTGGAAAGTTGGACACACGGATATCCTTCAGAAGGGTTAAACACCATCCACTAAGCACAGAAGAGGTCATCAGGACTGGGGGACCCAGGGTTGACAGTGCCTTTCTTTGACACTCACGCTAAAAAAAGTGGTTAGAAAGACCTTCTACATTGCCCACCTTTCACATCACCAGATCTAGAGGTTATTTTGTTCCCCTGTACTCTTCACTCATCAGACATGATCGAGTAATAATGCCCCCCATCGGGATGTATCTCACCAGCAATTGGAGAGACCCCAAAAGTTCCTCACAAAAGGATAAAGGGACTCCAAAATCCAGTCGCGATACCGCCTACTCAGAGACATAGTGCCTGACATACAGGCCATCATGTCCAACCCAGAAATAACATTAATGCTCTCAAAAATCCAAAAAAACCAAAAACAAACCACTAGCAGCGAGCGACTAAACCTTAGCACAGATATAAATAGGACATGCTGGAGGATGCTGTGGAATAGAGTCCGTCCATGTGAGGCAGAGCACCTCGCTGGCTCTGTTCAAGAGAAATCTTGACCTGTGGATGGGAGATCGTAGGGTTTACCCTGAATCATCTCTGTGTCACTGCTGGAGGCACAACAAACTAATGGGCACAGTATTTTTCATATAAGGGTGGCGTGGTTGCAAAACTTTGGGCTAGGCTTATAAATGCCTTAGGGCAGATGGCCTAGTATAAACCTATGAACCTATGAACCTATACACAAGTATTTACAAATATATATAAGTTGACATATTTACATATCTAATTATTTGCAGAGATTTACATCAGGTTTCCATTGCTTTAACCTTTTAAAACTTTCCATATCACATACATATGGACACCCACTTCTTTTACCACAACCACCACTTAAGTTTTTGGATTATATTTAGTATTAACCGAAATGAAACGGAACACCGACAGCTAGCAGCAAAAGTAGTAGTAGTCCCAAAATGAGTAATAATTTCAAAAGATAATTTTTCATTAACGTAAAACCAATTTAATAAAAAGTCTTTCACGTTTTCGTCACTTTAAGTAAAGTAACTTCTTCAGATAGACAGACAAACAGCTCTTACACAGTTACTGATAAATTTAAACTTTGTAACAAGAAGTCATGTGACAAGTCTTAACGGTGAATTAAAGGTGCAGAAGCACTGTGATTCCAACAATGTCAAAATAAACCTAAAAAACTACACATTTCAACTAATAAAAAATCTGCAAAAAGTAAAAACAGAAATAAAAAGTTAACTGTAAAAAATACATGAAATGTTCTAATGTCTACACTTGAAATAATAAGCGTAAGTGCACTATCGCATGAGATTTCTTAGTTTAAGCAAACATGAACTGTTGCAGTTTTCATTCAATCCAGGGAAGCAGAAGGCATTAAGTGCTAACTGCCATTCAAGTTCACGTACTTCTAATAGTACTGGGTATGGGCCCCCTCTGATGTCAGGAAGTAGCTGGTCGATAGCTTGGAAACTGAAACTGTGTCCACCATTTAATGAGATGTGTTTAGCTAAGGCATTTTCTGTTTTGTTTTTACTGATCGTGTAAGAGTGTTCATAAATTCTCTCATGGAGCTTCCTGTCTGTTTTCCCTATATAGAATGCCGGACATAAATTACAAGAAGCTAAATAAACAAACTCCTGGATTCACAGTTCAACTTATGATTGATGTGGTATTTACTTGAGTTCTTTACTCTAAAAAAGTTACCTGTTTTTATATGTCTACACATCCTACATGCCCCACACATGAAAGTTCCTTTAAGTCTAGAGTTAGATTTGGTACTTTAATTTCAAAAACCTTTTTAAGTTTGTTCCTCTTCTGTAGACAATACTAGGTGACTGTCCGATTCTATCAATTAAGGAGAAATCCTTATAAAGGCAACTCCAATTTTTATTGAGAATTAGTCTTAGTTGTTCACTGTCTTTACTAAAGGTGGTTATGAAAGAGGCATTACTTAAAATAGGCTGCCTGATAACCCAAATAGTTAGGTTACAATCTGATGCCTGTGTGGTTTGAGTGGCAGCCCAATCTATAGGAGTAACAGGTGCCTCTTCAAGGTTTACATCAGTGTCAGCTGGAAGTAAAGTTAAAACTGGTTGAACAATACCTTTACTCCGTTTGTTAATAATTTCTTCAGTTAGTTCATTTAATAGACTAACAGGGTACCCACTGTTGTAAAACATGTCTCTTAAGAGGTGACATTCAAAACTGAAGTCGCTTTCATTAGAACACATCCTTGCAGCTCTTATGAGTTGACCTTTCACTATTGAGCGTTTCTGTCTGTAAGGGTGTGCACTAGAAAAATGTAAAAAGGAATTGCAATATGTAGGTTTTCTATAAATTTTCGAAACATATCTTCTACTTGCTGAATCTTTAGTTAAATTAATGTCCAAGTAGTCGATGTTAGTGGTGTGAAAGGTATGGGTAAATTTAAAGAATGGTGTAGTGGAATTAAAGTAATCAACCATTTCTTTAGCTTGTGCTTCATTTCCTTTGAAAACCACAACAATGCCATCTAAAAATCTAGTGTAGAATGTGAGACGTGTTAATTTTGAGTTGTTAAACACAAAGTATTCTTCCCATTGTGCCATGAACATGTTTGCTAAACTCACTCCACAAGGGGAACCCATAGCAACTCCATGCTTTTGTAAGTAAATCTTACCATTAAAAGTGAAAAAATTGTTGGAAAGTATGATGTCAATTAATTCAGTTGCTAGATCAATGTCCCTTTGTTGAGCTTTTTTATTCCCAGGTTTAACTAACTACATATCCATTAAACCAGTTCTTGATAGTAAAAGTACCAAATCTAACTCTAGACTTAAATGAACTTTATGTGTGGGGCATGTAGAATATATTATACATATAAATATATATATTTTTAGGTGGTTATTGGACCATTCATACATCTTTGTGCACATATTTTTATTTTAATTTAATTTATTTTTATTAGTTGAAATGTGTAGTTTTTAGGTTTATTTTGACATTGTTGGAGACCAGTGCAGTTCCAGCTACTTAACAGTAGGAACATCAGCACTACTTTAAGACTTGACATGAGAGATATTATGAATAACTGTTTAAGAGCTGTTTATCTGTCTGAGACATCTTAAAGCACAAAATGTGAAAAACTTTTACAAATTGATTTTACGTTAATGAAAAATTATCTTTTTTTGCGCCTAGTTTGTGCTATATATAGGCTATTTGACACACTATATCATCTAATTTCATTCAATCTTTCATCTAGATAGTCCATATAATACAAAATAATTACTTGTCTAATTCTTTAACATATTCCTTACTTATACCCTCATAAAACTCCATATTCTATCATATCCATATTTAACTGTGTATAATCCTGTATTTCATTCAAAGTTGTATTTTTGATAGTTTATATATAATGTTATGGATTATTTACATCCCTTAATAATTGATAGTGCTGCTTGTCAGGATAGTGGGTTTATATATGACAATTGACTTCAGATGTTAGCATCATTAACTCTAATTGCTTGTTAAAATGTCTAACCATTGTTCCTTAGCCACACTGAATCTTTTTCCTTTTGTTCCTATATATATTTATTTTCCAAACTGAGTTCCTTTTTCTTCTTCTCTTCTGAAGCATTCTTCCTTAGCTTATTCTATATTTAAGAACTTTATGTTTTGTTTAATGTTATCTGATGGAGCGTAGGCTACACTACGCAAAAGCGCTTATTCATTTTTATCTGCTGTGAATATTAAACCTGCTTTGGATTTTACTTGGTCTTTGAGTATTCTATATTTGGAGTAAGACATAATGGCTGGATATTCCATTACTTTTTTACCATATAAATTGTAACTATCACAAATAAAATACTACTTATTGGACATCCTTGTTTTAAACTCCTATTCATCTGTATCTTTTCACTTAACCAACTAATTGTTAAAACTCTTATTTTACTATTTCTATAAATTGATTTAATTGGATTTTGTATCTGTTTGCTAAAAGTATATCCTTCCATTATTTTCCATATTATATCATAGCCTATCATATCAAATGCTTTATTTATATCTCCTAACAATACTTTTAATCCATTACTTTCTTTTTTTTAATCTCATCTATTATTTCTGTAACAATTAATACTTTCTGACATCTTTTTCCTTTAATTTCATAAATACTATCCTCTAACACCTTAGGTATCTTATTCTTCATTCTTATGTGTATTATTTTCATAATATTTTATAGTCAGTATTATTTAATGTCAAGATGTAAATGAGGTCAAACATCATTAGAATTGCTGAATCCCAAAAAACATGTAATTGTGTAGGGATGTTCACTTCATGTACATACTTCCACAGAGTTCATGTTGAATGGTTGGCAACAGTGAATAATGACATCAGGGGGTCTGTCAAGTTACACTTACAGAGGTGTACATGTAGCTGTGTGATGTGTAAAATTGCATGTAAGCAGTGCACAGTTCACAAGTTCTGTGTTTTTTTCTTCATTGTTTGTTAAAATGTTTTGCATCTGTTCGCATTAAGTTTAATTTTTTGTCCTTGTTTGCACAATGTGGTGCTTAGTGCAACCAGGGGAATTGGAGCAATAAATGGCAGGTTTCTTGGTGTTTGTCACATAACTACTCCAGTAGCAGCATGTGTATGTGTAAGACTAGAGTATAGAAGGTCCTGGGTTCTATTACAGGATCTGCAACCTTCCCTCTATTTTTGAGCTGCATATTTGCAAGACATCAGAGGCATGGACAAACACCCTGTTTTCACCTTATTTTCACCTTATTTCAGCATCCTTGCACTCAGTGGTACAAAGGTGCACATCGTACACTAATAGGCACCAACGGAGTTCATACATTCAGTATAGTAGCAGATGTTTTTCATAGGTGCTAATTACAGCATATGTAGGTGATTTTCAGTACAGCAGAGCTATTCAACAAGCTATAAATCACATGTAGCCTGTATTCTTCTTTTACCTACATACTCCAATACCATGGGAGTATAGACAAGGAAATTCTAGGCATGAAATAAAATTGTGTCAACTATTGCATTTCCAAATAAGCCCTGACACTCGAATGTCTTCTTTAATAATATTATGGCATATCCTTGTATATCTTAACTTGGTGCAGTAAGGAAGTAAATAGTGGTGGATTTGTACAAAAAGTACCATCATATGTGAGAGCAGCCACTTATTTTGCTTATATTTGTATATTACTAAAGTTTTCTTTCTTATTCCTCTGGTTTTTCATTGCACTTTGGAACAGTGGAAGGAGGTAATAGCTGTGATTATTTGGTTAGCGCAAAGCATGGTGAACCACCAATGAAGCAGATTGCCAAAAAGTGTAACCAGCTACATTCAATTAATGCTCTTGACCATTGTGAAAACAAGGCCTGGAGTACATATGGTGCTGGGTTCTAGTACAGAGAGTGTAACCTTTCTTTTACTACTGTGACATTGCAGACAGCAATGAAATGCAACACAGATAGCTGTTTCCTCAACATTCTTGTGTTAACAGGTATAAGTGCAGGACTGCATGCATGTGGTCCCAGATTCAAATACACTATATTCCATATAATATTATTTTTACTGACATTAGCAATGTGTTTCAGATTTGTGCATCACTTACCTTCATGCAAACAGATGTTACTCACATGTGCACATTTTGTCAACCATCGCGCAAATCTGCTGCTTCCTGTACTATGGAACCATCTATATGATCTTTTTTTATTGGTGTTTACTGTCCATTTCCTTTGTATGACATAAAACTACATGTGGAAACATTGCAAATTTAGGGTACATTCTAAATATACTTCATATATTCACAGTACGTACAAGTGTTGTCTCTCACCCTAAGCAGTACAACCCTGGGGGCTCAGTATTTTTATGTACATACATCAACCACACTACAAAGTGTAATATATAATGTGTGCTCCCTCATGGACAGAAAAAGTCAGTGGTGCTGACAGCCTTGCTCTGCTAAACTCAAACATCCAACTATGCTCAATAAGGGTACTTGTGTTTTTACACAGCTAGGTTTATACACCCCTAGGACACACTCTACAGTTAGGCTACTGGCCTCATATGAACCTATGTATCTGTGTGTCTATGCATGCCTCCCAACCTGTTGTCCCCCACATGGCCTGCTGATGTCATCTACCGAAAGTTAACCTGCAGTGATGTAAAAGTCAGAGTTGTGCTGTGGCGCTTGCATGCAGTACTGAGTTCTGTAGTCTGTATACTTAGGTAAGGGTTCTGTTCTCAATGTCAAGTCAACTGTGTGTGCATGTGTGTGTGCATGTTTATGTGTGTGTGTGTGCATGTCCAGCCAGAAAAGCAAGTGTGCATCCTGCAGTTACCACCACAAGACCATAAATCGACAGTATTTTGATACGTGCACCTGCTTACACATCCATTTCAGGCAGGCTTTCTACCTTCTTCTCTCCAACATACACTGCTGATGTGATCTACTATAAGTTGACTTGCAGAAATGTAAAAGTCAGACTTGGGCCATGACACCTGCATAGAGTACTGTATTCTATTGTCTGTGTACTTAGATAGGTAAGGGTTCTATTCTCACTGCAGTCAATTGTGTGTGTGTGTGTGTGTGTGTGTGTGTGTGTGTGTGTGTGTGTGTGTGTGTGTGTGTGTGTACTCAGCAGAATAGACATAGTTACTTCTCCAATGGCATGGCTTGCTAATCTTTTGATACTTGCCCAAGCCTACACATCCATTTCATGCAGCCCTCCCAAACGCTTGTCTCCCACATGGCCTGTTTGATTGATGTCATCCACTATAAGTTGACCTGCAGACATATAAAAGTCAGATTTGTGCCATGGTCCTTGTGTATAGTTCTGTAGTCTGTGCACATAGATAGTTAGGGGCCCTGCCCTCATTGCAATCAAGTGCATGTGTGTGTGTGTATTTGTGTGTGTGTGTGTGTGTGTGTGTGTGTGTGTGTGTGTGTGTGTGTGTGTGTGTGTGTGTGTGTGTGTGTGTGTGTGTGTGTGTGTGTGTGTGTGTGTGTGTGTGTGTGTGTGTGTGTGTGTGTGTGTGTGTGTGTGTGTGTGTGTGCGTGTGTGAACTGTTACTTGACATTACAGAGAGTCTTTCACACCAGCATGTGGTACACTGTTATCACCATATGCTCATCTGACAATGCTGATGTAATCAGCTATATCAGATGATTGCATATGCAACAATTACACCAGGGCAGGGACACTTGCCTAGACCCTTTCAGATGTCACATTATGTTCATAGAAGGTTACTTGGCTATTGACCCTAGGACTTATACAAGCCTAACCGTGTTATAGCATTGCTCCCTTATTGGCCATGTTGTATAGTCTATATTTTTAGTGAAAGTCTATGATAAGTGCCAACTGCACTTATCCAAGAGGGACATAGGTGACACACCCAGGGTAAATTTATGGTCTCCCATCCAGTTATCTAAGTTATGCTTAAATGGAGTCATAGAGGAGCTCTGTTTTATTTGAATTGTGAGCTTGTTCAAGAGGAGTGGCAATCTCTGGGAGACATGTATGTCTCTCCACATGTCTGGTTAACATCACAGGCTAGGTTAAGATTCCTAGAGTGAGTGAGTGAATATAGTGTCACATGACTTGTGGATGTGCAGCATTTCCATTAGGGCAGGGTCTATGACTGCTTTGTAGATTAAACCCATCTTGCCTCTCAGCAGCCTATAAGATACAGAGTACAGTAACCAGGCCATCAGTCTGTCCATGGAGGTCATATGTGGTAGGCCCTGAGCTTTCTTGGTGAGAAACCTCTGAGGTCTCTCCAACTGCTGCAGGTGTCTGTTGAGGTACATACAGAAGGGAGTGCTACACTTTACTAGTGGTCTGATGAGGGATGTGTACATGGGAGTTCTAACATCCTTATATTTGGATATAATGCCCATACAGATCAGATGTGCAACATAGAAGGCCTTCCTTACCACCGTGGACATATGGTGATCGAAGTTAAGGTTGCTATCAAACTGTGTTTCCAAATCTCTCATCACTGAGTTTCAGCTATGGGGGGTACTGTCACTATTGTAATTTGCAGGGACTTCTCCTTTACTGATAATGATGATAACACATTATTTTGCATTTAATTTGACTCCATGGCTTTGGCACCAATAATTTGTCTGTGTAAGCCCTTTTGTATTATGTCAACATCACTGGGGGTTCAATGATTGTACTCAGTTTGCAGTCATCAGCGAACATGGTAAGTCACAGGCCATCTATTTTCACCTGGATTTTTGAGAAATGCATTCCAAACAGAACGGGATCCAGCACAGACCCTTGTGGTACACCAGTGGTTACTGGTCTGCTGCTAGAGGTGAAATTCTCAACTTTGACTGTGTGTGTGTTCTGTTGGTGATCCAGTTGGCTACCCATCTAATGACATATGGGTTACTTCCCAGCTGTGTGAGGTTCTCAATGATGCCTGAGTGAGGGATTGTGTCAAAAGCCTTGGCTAAGTCATTACAGGCTGTATGTAGTGTTTCTAGGGCTTTGGTGACATTCTTGAAGAAGTCCAATAGGTTTAATAAGCATGATCTACCCTTAACGAAGCCAAATTGTGGTGGGTCAAGAGTTTGAAGGTCACCTATGTCTTTGTTGATAATGTCCATGATTATTCTCTCCATGGTCTTGCAGATAAGTGCGATTAGGCTTATGAGTCTATAGTTTCCAGAGTTAGTTGACAGACCCCTTTTGTGTAAGGGAATTGCTGTTGCTATGTTCCAAACTGCTGGGACAAAGCCAGTACTTACAATGTGATTAAAGAGCATGCCAATTGGTTCCACTAGGTCCTGTTTCAGACCATTTACTAGGCAGCTTGGGATGTTATCCAGTCCTATAGAGGCTGTGTTTTTGGCCATGGAGATTGCGGTTATGAACTGCTCTTATAGTTTATAGTTTAGTACTAGGCTAACTGTCCCTGTGAGTGATTTTAAGCCTAGTCAATTAATCCATGTGAGAATCAAACACTGCACCTTGTATTTGTGAGGTAAACACCTTAACCATTATGCTAAGATACTAGGTAGAGGACTGGTAACAGGTATGCTTTGGAGTATGTCTGCCGGGGATGGGGGGGGGGGAGTAATGGTTGCCCCAAATCTATCTGCTAGCAGGTCGGTGATGTCCTCAAGGGTCAGGAAGAGTGGCACCATCCATTATCCACTACTAGTTCAGCTCAAAGCTGGCTCTTCCCTTTTAGATTTCTGATGTAGCTAAAGAATGCCTATTGGTTATATGTAGCTATGGATCCTAGCTTAGCTTCTTACTTGCCTTTAAAGGACTTTACAAGATAGCTAACCGGCTTGTTCAAGCTATGGAAGGTGTCCTTCCTCTGTTGAGTCAGTTAATTCTTTTTCTTAGATGTTACTTTCTTCCATTGTTTTATAATCTATTTATGCTTGATGCCACCAGGGTGGCTTGTTTTGCTTATCTTTTTGTGAGGACATTATTTTGATCCATTCAAGTTCAGCCGACTCCATACATTTGTATAGTTGTTTATACAGGCCATTTGTGTGCACCTCTGTATAGCAGTCATGGTTGACAGTGGTAGTAGGGGAGTTTGCAATGAATTATGGCATTACTTATGAGGCTTTGAGAAACATTTCATCTTTTTTTGCTCTTGAGGGGGAGTCAGGTATGATCGTTAATTCAAACAAGACTTAATTCTGATCCGACATGACAAGGGAGGGCAACACACAGGGGTTAGTGCCAAGACCCCCTATGTTAGTCAGTACTAAGTCTAGGACATTCAAGCCCCTTGTGGGGGTGCAGACTATCTGTTACAGAGCATTTGTATTAACAAAGTCCAGGAACCTTAGGCATGTGGGTTTGTGCTCATATACGACTCCCAATTGATGGAAAGATACTTCAAATCACACATGACCAAGGTGTTTGGCTGTATAGGGAGTGACTGGAGTAGGACCCAAGTAGGCAGAGTGGTTCTCATGGTTCATGGTGGGGGAGCTATAGCTAACAATGATATGGAAGGGGGTTTTACCTACAGTTAGTTGGACTTAGTGTAGAGCTATGGAGTCGTACTGTTTGACCAGTCTTGAGCTGTATTTGTCTTTAATGAAGATGTATACACCTCTGCCTTTGGTTGTTTCACACTAGTTTTGATGTCTAAATGTGTGAAAGACATTGTAGCCTTGCATGGCCAGGGGGATGTCTGCAGCCTTGAACCATGTCTCTGTGACTACACAGACACATGCATCTTCCAAGGTAAGAAGTGCTTCCAGTCAGTGCAGTTTATGATTTACACTCCTTGCATTAAGCAGCATAATCTTCAGTTTTTCTCTAGTGGACTTTTTTATGCTAGAAATGTAGTTGTTCTGACCTTGTCTAAAAAGGCTACTATGGGGAGGCAAATACCTTTGCCAGTAACCAAAAGCCAAAAGGCAACAGGTGAGGACCATCTCTAGCAAAGCAGTGTGATCTGTCGACCATTTCTTCCCATGCTGACAGATACCAGATCCCCCTGAAGTGACAACAGAAGTTAAGGCAATTGTTGAAGTCAGTCATGTTTTGTTTATATTGAGACAACCTCCTGGGTGAAGATGTAATGATGCTTAGGGCTAGGGACATAATCTGAGAGCTCATTCATGTCTGTCTGTTCATATAGTACAGTCAGGTACATCTCCAGTCATTCACTGCAAGATGGACTATGGCAGAGTCATAATAGCACTTGTTGTTGAGAGACTTGAATGCGTGCATGATCGGAATGACCCTGGCTCATGACAGGCAGCTGACCATGACCTTCTCCTTGTCCAGCCTGAGGAGGGGGACATCTGTGTGTCCCACTAAGGAGTTACTTATAACCAAGACATTTGGTTTTGAGGTGTTTTTCCTTAGGGACTTATTGGCTGAGACACCTTTGTGTGTATTATTATGTGTAGTGGATTCTGTTGGGTCTGCACTGTGTGCAGTAGGTTTGTACTTGGGAGGTCTCTGATCTTTAGACAGGTTTCTAGTGAGTACCTCCACAAATGTGGGTTTATGTGTTGTGAGCTTGTTATGTGCAAGAGGTGAAGTGTGTGTGCTGACAACTTATTTGGTATCTGGTTTGTTGTTGTGTGAGAGAATTGATTACAAATTCATAGTATAGCTACAGCTCTCACAAGTTGTATTTGTTTGTTTTAGAAGTAACTGGTTGTCAGTATATATTAAGCAAATGCTACATTGCATTGGAATGACCATGTCAATCAGGCTGCCTGGAGAAATGGTGAAAAACTTGTCTGTCCATTATGGAAGGTAGATACTGTAGTAACTAGTGGGTAGTTGGCTAGATGGACCAGGTTTTGCTGTAAGACTAACAAAATGTGTCTCTTCTATGAAGGGCTAGGAGTAGAAAAATATATCATTGCTTCACAATGCACAACCGAGTTGCTGACAGGACAGCAGTGCAAGCTCTGAGCAGCTCCACTAAGCTGAGTGCAAATCTAGCCAGACACGATGCTGAAATGTAAGTGAAGTTAAAAGATTTTTAAAAAGTAAACCAAGGGAAAGGACAACACTGAGATTTAGTCCAGTAATCTCCAACTGAGATGGGTCCTTGGCTGCAGACTTCTGCCACAAGGTGCATGGGGGCCTTCTTAATGTAAGAAGGCTGGTTTTAGTGCTCAAATGATACCAGGCAGTCTAGATTCAGCAAGCCTGAATCTAGCCTATGCAATAAAATGCAGAAGTACTAGAAATTCAAAGTGCAGAAAATCTCAATCACAACAGCGGAAAAAGCAGTTTAAATCAAGCAGAAATTCAGTAGAATACTTCAAGAGTGTACGCAACAAACCTTCCTAGTGTGAAATAAGTGGTCTGGAACCCAAGTGCTTAAACAAGAGCTAAGACATTTTCAGAATAACAGACACAATAAACCTTCAATCAGAAGTTCCCATTTTAGGATGATTTAGGCTCTTCTCTCCTGCCACAAGAGTCTACACACCAAACATCCCTAATGCAAAATAGCTGGTTTGGAGGCCAAGTGCTTAAACCATAACAAACCATAACAAAGACAGCTAGAACAACAGGCACAATAATCATTCAACCAGCAATTCCCAGCTCAGAAGGGTAGAGGGGCTACTGTCTCCGGTCACAAGAGTGTAGACTACAAACCTTCTTAATGTAAGACAGCTAGCCTTAAGCCCAAGTGCTTAAACCAAAAATAAGAGGCTTAGAATAACAGTTACTATTTAATGCAATAGCAGACAGATGACAGTTACATGTGTCTTATCTACCCACATATAGCACGTCATGGTGTTATCTTGATGAGAAAGCCCTGTGGTCTGTCCAGTTGCTGCACGTGTGTGGTGAGGTTCATGCAAAATAGAGCATTATAATGTATTGGCGTTCTGATGAGTTTATCTACAGTGCTGTCATAAAATCCTAAGATCTGCATGTGATGGCATATCTTATGATGTGCACCACACATATGTACTGGAAAACATTAAAGTGAAAAGTTATAAAGTAATGAGACACATTGCAGTTCCTGACTTCAGAACCCTAACAAGAAAATACACTAGAAAGTACTGACATGATGATGCTATCCACTGTATAATTTGGCAAGGCAAATATAAGTGACAGGTGCAATTATCAGTTCAACAACACAATGCAAATATGCTATGCATTAATGGAGCTATGCACCCTGTGCATCAGACACAAAGCTTTTGCATCCCTGAATCCAAAAGAGGGAAAACAGGGATATGGCTCAGTATCATCACTTGCACAGGGTGCTGGGGGAGGGGCAGGAGACCTAGGCTGACAAAAAAGGTCAGTGAGTGTGTGTGAAAGAGAAAGTAAAGTTAGTAGGCTGTGTGTGTGTTCTGTAGGGGTCCCTCATGTGAAAATGCTGTGTGAGAATCTGCATGAACACAGCCAAGCTCAGTGTTAGCTCTACATATTGGTATGTTGGACAGGTGTGAGCCATGCATGGTAGAGGTGGCAGTTCATTGTTGTCCCCCCAACTACAGGAACTGGCTCTGCCAGAAGTTGGACTGACACCTCCATACCCAAGGTCAAATGGAGTGCTGCTACCTGAGCATGAATGATGTTGACTGGCCGTGCTCCCTTCACAGTAATGTACAGGACCATGACCCCATGGCCTACCACATCTGGGTGGGGACAGCACACTCACCGATGGACAAGGGGAAGTACTGCCTTTACAAGAACGTGATTAGACATGGCCATGTTGGCTATCAACAGATGTTGTGGCTGACCCACACCCACTAGGACACTATACCTCTCCCAGCAGATGTTCCATCACAGACATTCCTTGTTCCAATGTGTTATTCATCTGGTCCAGGAAATCAGCAACACGATGGAGGCAGACACTCATGACAGATTGTGCCACATCCACAACCTGAACATTTGTCTGGAGCACCTTTCTGAACAAGCCTGTGCTTCCATGATGGCCTTAAATATACTTTTAGTGACATGGGAAAAGACACCTGCACCAGGTGGAGGAGGGACAGCAGCTCTTCAAGCATTCCTATAAACTGTCCTGCATGGCACCTCACCAACACTTTGGCTAGGGTCAGACTCAACAGACACTGAAGCCACAGTAGCCACACTTCCCTCTTCAATGTCCTTGCCTCCACCTGTCTTGTATCAGTGGGCTCAGTGGACTGGGTAAGTTTAGGCCTACTGGTTCTGCCCAGGGAAAAAGAAGGGGGTGGCTGGATGTCAACCACTGTGTCAGATTCAACTTCTAGACCTTCAGACTGTGCTTCAGTTTCACCATAATCATCATCAGTGTCTGATGAGACACTGACATCAGGTGGCAGAGGGCCTACACTCACACTGTTATATGATCATCTGTGATAATAAGGGAAAAACACAGGCATACATTAATATCTGCACTACTATGGTGCAATATATTTTAAACAACTAACAGTGTTGCCACTATTACAGACAGTATAGCAATATACACAACAGGCCTAAAATGACACATTATGATATTTCTATAAATTGAGCTGCAGTACTGAGATAACATTAATTTGGTTTACCATCTGCAGGAGGCATATGTCACTGGATTCCTGATGGTCCAGGTAAGGGCAACATTATCACATTTAACAGTAAGACATGGAGTACTACAGGTATTCCTCTATATCTGCATGAAGTGTATGTTCAACAAGAACGTGACTGACAACTCCAAACTGAGTTTATCACTGTACCAATCTTCAGACCCCCCCCCCCCAAAAAAAAAAAAGAAATGACACAGAACTAACTTTTATTTCTATTGTTCTACTATACAACGGTATTGAACTGGTCATATAACAAAGCCTACCTGGAAGCTCTTCCTGGGACTGAGAAGGAATGGCACCCACATCAATGGCATATTGTAGGACACTCTGCTGTGATTTGTCCTGTTGTAGAAGATTTGCCAGGAAATCTTTACTGGAGGTAAGAGGTGGTTCTGAAGCAGGCCCACCTCCAGTTATCCTCTTGTCTCAGGCAATAGCAGCTACACACCTCCATGCAGAGGTGATCATGTCAGTGGCCCTGTGGTGTACCTGGGAATTTATGTTGGCAATGATCTGCTGTCTTATTGTCAGCCTCACTGGCATATTGAGACGACCACCTCCCAGAAAAAAGTCACATTTGATGAAGCGCACCAACAATTATAGTATACTCAGCCTCAATGAAGGGGGAGTTCTCCCCCCTCAATGACATTTTCTGTCCTAAAAGACAACAGAATGATAATACATATGAATATCATATAACTACAAAGTAACTGTTACCTGATAAAACAGTTAAGGTAAGCAGTCAGTATTACCCACTGGAGAAACATAAAACAGTCCGCAGATGTGAAATGCTAACAACAGGCAGGACGCAAAACAAGGAGAGTAACAAGACCAACATCTCCTTGTCTGTGCCAGAGCAGTAACTGAACTGTGCTTCCTCCAGAAATAACAGTCCATTCTAGTTAGTGAAATAACAGTGACTTTTCTTTGCTCCCCAACCACAAAAGAACAGGCACATGAACCATTCTGCTAATAAAATGCATTTGAAATGGTAAACATGCATTCAAAGGACCTGTCACCGAAACATTTGTACATATGTATCACACAGCTTACTATTTTCATGTATTGTCAATCATTTGTAACTCTGAAATGGCTTGATGAGCATGGCCATGTACATTAACCAATGCATATAGATAACAGTGTAAAATGCTTGGCATCACATTATTCATTAATATATTCCAGCATATGGATTATGTAGGTAACAAAATGAGAGCATACATGCTGTAGCGCAATACTCCTCTGTAAAGATAGCTTTGAAATATTTTCTTTACTGTATCCTCACCATCTGTTTGGTTAGTTACACATTTGGCTTTTTATAATGGAGTAGATTATTCATGGATTGCACCTGTCTTAGGCTGTGTTTCGGAGATACTAATTGCAGCATAAGCAGATGAACTGCAAGTTAATCAACCAATCTGGTAGAGCTATTCAACAAGTTATAAAGCAAACATTTAGACTCCAAGCTGGTTTTCCTGTGGATTTCAAAAATAGTGTAGTACAGACATAGAAAGTCACACAGACAGAAGGTTAGCAGCTGCTGCTTAACTCCATTTGTATGTGCTACATGCTGTAGGCAATGCTACTACTGCTGCTGTCAATAAGCCTAGGATGAGACAGAGAAGAGTTTTCAGGCCACATTTAACTTATCACAACATACATGATATGGACATTGTAGAGAGCTGCAGGGTGGACAGGAACAAAATACAGGAACTCTGCCACCTCTGCTGGCCTTATCTCAGAGCCACAGCTTTTACCTCCTCATGTATTGGCTGTGCACTGCTTGTATCACAGTCAGCCCTGAACTAACACTGTGGCAACTGCTGCATTTACAAAGTAAGTCTTGAGCATATGCTTTATTGTATAATAATATTATGACATGTCCTTGTATTTCATCACTTGGTACAGTAAGCAACTACAAGATGAGAAATGTGTACAGAAATGAATGTAACATGTGACAACAGAGTTATTTGACTTGTATGTGTCCATTAGCAAGTAGTAGGCCTCGGCCATCAAAGGTTCACACATTGATACCTCCCCAAAGTACTGATGATCACTGCATGCCCTCAGTTTAGCATGATACATTTGTAATGGGAAATCATAACATAGAGAAATTAGAAAGTAATGAGACATATAGCAGTTTCTGGCTTCAACACCCTCACAAGATCAAAAAAGAAGGGAGAGTAATAAGAGAAACATATCCTTGTTTATGCCATAGCAGTAGCTCAGCATGAATCCACCCCCCACTAAAGAACATTATACCCTTGCATGTGCCATGACAGAAACCCACCTTTGCTCCCCACCTCCAAAACAACAGTTTATTCTTGTTTGTGCCATCCAACCCACCCTTCATTTGATGGCAACTGCATATCATTGTGTTCCAAGTTAATATCTTCACACATTTTAAAGTGAATGATAGGGACTGGCTTACACACTGCATGTCTCTGAGTACTGGTCAGATAACGGCTGAATGACCAAGAAACACAGAAAGGTGGGTCACATCTGTAAATTTGTAAGAAATAATCATAAGAGTTTGTGTGATCACTAAGTGCACTACATCCAAACATATTATACAGAATACATTTACAAATAACAGGATATGCCTTGATATCAGTATGCATTCAGTTGCACTTGGTTGTGTGAGGAATTACATCATGTATTTTCTGCAAAGCTGTTTGTGTGGCAAAGCTGGATAAGTCTCCCCTCCTGTTTTCTGATGGTGCATTGCAGTGAGAGTCAGGATCCAGAACTATGTAGTCATATCTCATGTGTACTAACATTTTCTATTGTGTATGTCATAGATTGATTTTCCTCATTTCAACTAATTCTCCATTTATTTATTTATTTATTTATTTATTGGGGGGAGGGCACTGTTTGCATGATGTGCCACTTAGCACAAACAGCTTTGGCTATGCACATCTGATTTGCACAAACCGGAAGAATGGCCAACCCGGATAGCATACAGGAACCAGACAGCCACAAACATACACCAGATGCATTCAATTAATACTATTGCCCATCATGCAAACACATTTCTCAGCAGTGCGCACTCTCACACAATGTGTTTTTATGATGGTAAGAGATGCACAATGCTTTCAAATGATGCAAAACTAGAAAGTCTGCATTCTCAGTAAGCACAATACCTGCAATTAGTGGCATCATTTTACATTGGTCTTGATCTGTGGTAGGCATGGCAGGCATTTCTGGAGAGGTTTTGAGATTCTGTGCTCAAAGATGGGGTGTCCAGGAGTCCTACATGTTTGTTGGACTCCTAGTGAATGAACATGGGCCCATGCTTTTGCAGAGGGACTATTGTGGTTCAGATTACAAGGCAGAGGCATGGAATAGTCTGGCCCAGGCTCTGACCAGTGCTACCAGTATCCCCGTACTGGTGAACAATGTAGTAATCACTACAGAGACCTCTGTATGAGGGATACCCTCAACCACTGGATCAATGAATGTAGGACTGGGGGCACTTCACAGATGTGTAAGTGTCACTTACTCAGACTACATGTCAGAGTTAAAAGCTGGATATAGTTAGAATTCGTATACTTAATGGTATTCTGTTCTGTTATTTTTTTTTTGCAGCAATCATAGACTGAGAACTGAATGTACAAACCCATGGTTCTAGAGTAGCATGGATGCGACAAGCATGTGGTATGTCTGCATCCAAACAGTAGGGTTATTTTAGCATTAAAGAAACAGTGCATTTATTGGTTTATTATACAGTTGTAACAAACTGAGCATTAATTTCTCGACTGTAATAGGAAAGTAAGCATGTATTAGTCTAGAGGTCAAAACAAGAGTTCACTATTACAAAGTAGTATTAGGTTGTGCCTTCAAAATCCACTCTTTCCAAATATACAGTACTGTTAAGTTTTCATTGATGCTGCAATGTAATGTCAGAGCTCTAAAGCAGCGGCACCAATGGCCTCCAGTAAACTGTAATCAGTATAACTGGAGCATGCATATGTGCAATATACACGCATCAAGGATTGCTGGCTGCAATCTGTAGTATATTGTGCATCTGTTAGGAGCTGGGTAGTCTTAACAGTAAACAAGGAGTTGGTAGTTTTATAAGCAAGGGCAACAGAATAGAGTCAAATAACTGTATCAGTGCTTGGTATGTCACATATGAAGTTACTAATGTTTTTAAATAACTTGTTACCTTTCATTTACAAAACGTAGATACTGTAGTAACTAGTGAGTAGTTGGCTAGATGGACCAGGTGTTGCTATAAGACTAACAAAATGTGTCTCTTCTATGAAGGGCTAGGAGTAGCAAAATATATCATTGCTTCACAATGCACAACTGAGTTGCTGACAGGACAGCAGTGCAAGCTCTGAGCAGCTCCACTAAGCTGAGTGCAAACCTAGCCAGACACGATGCTGAAATGTAAGTGAAGTTAAAAGATTTTTAAAAAGTAAACCAAGGGAAAGGACAACACTGAGATTTAGTCCAGTAATCTCCAACTCAAATGGGTCCTTGGCTGCAGACCTCTGCCACAAGGTGCATGGGGGCCTTATTTATGTAAGACGGCTGGTTTTAGTGCTCAAATGGTACCAAGCAGTCTAGATTCAGCAAGCCTGAATCTAGCCTGTTATAAAATGCAGAAGAACTAGAAATTCAAAGTGCAGAAAATCTCAATCACAACAGCAGAAAAAGCAGTTTAAATCAAGCAGAAATTCAGTAGAATACTTCAAGAGTGTACGCAACAAACCTTCCTAGTGTGAAATAAGTGGTCTGGAACCCAAGTGCTTAAACAAGAGCTAAGACATTTTCAGAATAACGGACACAATAAACCTTCAATCAGCAGTTCCCATTTTAGGATGATTTAGGCTATTCTCTCCTGCCACAAGAGTCTACACATCAAACATCCCTAATGCAAAATAGCTGGTTTGGAGGCCAAGTGCTTAAACCATAACAAACCATAACAAAGACAGTTAGAACAACAGGCACAATAATCATTCAACCAGCAATTCCCAGCTCAGAATGGTAGAGGCTACTGTCTCCTGTCACAAGAGTGTAGACTACAAACCTTCTTAATGTAAGACAGCTGGCCTTAAGCCCAAGTGCTTAAACCAAAAATAAGAGGCTTAGAATAACAGTTACTTTTTAATGCAATAGCAGACAGATGACAGTTACATGTGTCTTATCTACCCACATATAGCATGTCATGGTGTTATCTTGATGAGAAAGCCCTGTGGTCTGTCCAGTTGCTGCACGTGTGTGGTGAGGTTCATGCAAAATAGAGCATTATAATGTATTGGTGTTCTGATGAGTTTATCTACAGTGCTGTCATAAAATCCTAAGATCTGCATGTGATGGCATATCTTATGATGTGCACCACACGAATGTACTGGAAAACATTAAAGTGAAAAGTTATAAAGTAATGAGACACATTGCAGTTCCTGACTTCAGAACCCTAACAAGAAAATACACTAGAAAGTACTGACATGATGATGCTATCCACTGTATAATTTGGCAAGGCAAATATAAGTGACAGGTACAATTATCAGTTCAACAACACAATGCAGATATACTATGCATTAATGGAGCTATGCACCCTGTGCATCAGACAAAAAGCTTTTGTATCCCTGAATCCAAAAGAGGGAAAACAGGGATATGGCTCAGTATCATCACTTGCACAGGGTGCTGGGGGAGGGGCAGGAGACCTAGGCTGACAAAAAAGGTCAGTGAGTGTGTGTGAAAGAGAAAGTAAAGTTAGTAGGCTGTGTGTGTGTTCTGTAGGGGTTCCTCATGTGAAAATGGTGTGTGAGAATCTGCATGAACACAGCCAAGCTCAGTGTTAGCTCTACATATTGGTATGTTGGACAGGTGTGAGCCATGCATGGTAGAGGTGGCAGTTCATTGTTGTCCCCCCAACTACAGGAACTGGCTCTGCCAGAAGTTGGACTGACACCTCCATGCCCAAGGTCAGATGGAGTGCTGCTACCTGAGCATGAATGAAGTTGACTGGCCGTGCTCCCTTCACAGTAATGTACAGGACCATGACCCCATGGCCTACCACATCTGGGTGGGGACAGCACACTCACCGATGGACAAGGGGAAGTACTGACTTTACAAGAACGTGATCAGACATGGCCATGTTGGCTATCAACAGATGTTGTGGCTGACCCACACCCACTAGGACACTGTACCTCTCACAGCAGATGTTCCATCACAGACATTCCTTGCTCCAATGTATTATTCATCTGGTCCAGGAAATCAGCAACACGATGGAGGCAGACACTCATGACAGATTGTGCCACATCCACAACCTGAACATTTGCCCGGAGCACCTTTCTGAACAAGCCTGTGCTTCCATGATGGCCTTAAATATACTTTTAGTGACATGGGAAAAGACACCTGCACCAGGTGGAGGAGGGACAGCAGCTCTTCAAACATTCCTATAAACTGTCCTGCATGGCACCTCACCAACACTTTGGCTAGGGTCAGACTCAACAGATACTGAAGCCACAGTAGCCACACTTCCCTCTTCAATGTCCTTGCCTCCACCTGTCTTGTATCTGTGGGCTCAGTGGACTGGGTAGGTTTAGGCCTACTGGTTCTGCCCAGGGAAAAAGAAGGGGGTGGCTGGATGTCAACCACTGTGTCAGATTCAACTTCTAGACCTTCAGACTGTGCTTCAGTTTCACCATAATCATCATCAGTGTCTGATGAGACACTGACATCAGGTGGCAGAGGTCCTACACTCACACTGTTATATGATCATCTGTGATAATAAGGGAAAAACACAGGCATACATTAATATCTGCACTACTATGGTGCAATATATTTTAAACAACTAACAGTGTTGCCACTATTACAGACAGTATAGTAATATACACAACAGGCCTAAAATGACACATTATGATATTTCTATAAATTGAGCTGCAGTACTGAAATAACATTAATTTGGTTTACCATCTGCAGGAGGCATATGTCACTGGATTCCTGATGGTCCAGGTAAGGGCAACATTATCACATTTAACAGTAAGACAGGTATTCCTCTATATCTGCATAAAGTGTATGTTCAACAAGAACGTGACTGACAACTCCAAACTGAGTTTATCACTGTACCAATCTTCAGACCCCCCCCCCAAAAAAAAGAAATGACACAGAACTAACTTTTATTTCTATTGTTCTACTGTACAACGGTATTGAACTGGTCATATAACAAAGCCTACCTGGAAGTTCTTCCTGGGACTAAGAAGGAGTGGCACCCACATCAATGGCATATTGTAGGACACTCTGCTGTGATTTGTCCTGTTGTAGAAGATTTTCCAGGAAATCTTTACTAGAGGTAAGAGGTGGTTCTGAAGCAGGCCCACCCCCAGTTATCCTCTTGTCTCAGGCAACAGCAGCTACACACCTCCATGCCGAGGTGATTATGTCAGTGGCCCTGTGGTGTACCTGGGAATTTATGTTGGCAATGATCTGCTGCCTTATTGTCAGCCTCACTGGCATATTGCGACGACCACCTCCCAGAAAAAAGTCACATTTGATGAAGCGCACCAACAATTATAGTATACTCAGCCTCAATGAAGGGGGAGTTCTCCCCCTCAATGACATTTTCTGTCCTAAAAGACAACAGAATGATAATACATATGAATATCATATAACTACAAAGTAACTGTTACCCGATAAAACGGTTGAGGTAAGCAGTCAGTAGTACCCACTGGAGAAACATAAAACAGTCCGCAGATGTGAAATGCTAACAACAGGCAGGATGCAAAACAAGGAGAGTAACAAGACCAACATCTCCTTGTCTGTGCCAGAGCAGTAACTGAACTGTGCTTCCTCCAGAAATAACAGTCCATTCTAGTTAGTGAAATAACAGTGACTTTTCTTTGCTCCCCAACCACAAAAGAACAGGCACATGAACCATTCTGCTAATAAAACACATTTGAAATGGTAAACATGCATTCAAAGGACCTGTCACCGAAACATTTGTACATATGTATCACACAGCTTACTATTTTCATGTATTGTCAATCATTTGTAACTCTGAAATGGCTTGATGAGCATGGCCATGCACATTAACCAATGCATCAAGATAACAGTGTAAAATGCTTGGCGTCACATTATTCATTAATATATTCCAGCATATGGATTATGTAGGTAACAAAATGAGAGCATACATGCTGTAGCGCAATACTCCTCTGTAAAGATAGCTTTGAAATATTTTCTTTACTGTATCCTCACCATCTGTTTGGCTAGTTACACATTTGGCTTTTTATAATGGAGTAGATTATTCATAGATTGCACCTGTCTTAGGCTGTGTTTCAGAGATACTAATTGCAGCATAAGCAGATGAAATGCAAATTAATCAACCAATCTGATGGAGCTATTCAACAAGTTATAAAGCAAACATTTAGACTCCAAGCTGGTTTTCCTGTGGATTTCAAAAATAGTGGAGTACAGACATAGAAAGTCATACAGACAGAAGGTTAGCAGCTGCTGCTTAACTCCATTTGTATGTGCTACATGCTGTAGGCAAAGCTACTACTGCTGCTGTCAATAAGCCTAGGATGAGACAGAGAAGAGTTTTCAGGCCACATTTAACTTATCACAACATACATGATATGGACATTGTAGAGAGCTGCAGGGTGGACAGGAACAAAATACAGGAACTCTGCCACCTCTGCTGGCCTCATCTCAGAGCCACAGCTTTTACCTCCCCATGTATTGGCTGTGTACTGCTTGTATCACAGTCAGCCCTGAACTAACATTGTGGCAACTGCTGCATTTACAAAGTAAGTCTTGAGCATATGCTTTATTGTATAATAATATTATGACATGTCCTTGTATTTCATCACTTGGTACAGTAAGCAACTACAAGATGAGAAATGTGTACAGAAATGAATGTAACATGTGGCAACAGAGTTAATTGACTTGTATGTGTCCATTAGCAAGTAGTAGGCCTCGGCCATCAAAGATTCACACATTGATACCTCCCCAAAGTACTGATGATCACTGCATGCCCTCAGTTTAGCATGATACGTTTGTAATGGGAAATCATAACAGAGAGAAATTAGAAAGTAATGAGACATATAGCAGTTTCTGGCTTCAACACCCTCACAAGATCAAAAAAGAAGGGAGAGTAATAAGAGAAACATATCCTTGTTTATGCCATAGCAGTAGCTCAGCATGAATCCACCTCCCCCACTAAAGAACATTATACCCTTGCATGTGCCATGACAGAAACCCACCTTTGCTCCCCACCTCCAAAACAACAGTTTATTCTTGTTCGTGCCATCCAACCTGCCCTTCATTTGATGGCAACTGCATATCATTGTGTTCCAAGTTAATATCTTCACACATTTTAAAGTCAATGATAGGGACTGGCTTACACACTGCATGTCTCTGAGTACTGGTCAGATAACTGCTGAATGACCAAGGAAACACAGAACAGTGGGCCACATCTGAAAATTTGTAAGAAATAATCATAAGAGTTTGTGTGATCACTAAGTGCACTACATCCAAACATATTATACAGAATACATTTACAAATAACAGGATATGCCTTGATATCAGTGTACATTCAGTTGCACTTGGTTGTGTGAGGAATTACATCATGTATTTTCTGCAAAGCTGTTTGTGTGGCAAAGCTGGATAAGTCTCCCCTCCTGTTTTCTGATGGTGCATTGCAGTGAGAGTCAGGATCCAGAACTATGTAGTCATATCTCATGTGTACTAACATTTTCTATTGTGTATGTCATAGATTGATTTTCCTCATTTCAACTAATTCTCCATTTATTTATTTATTTATTTATTTTGGGGGGGGCACTGTTTGCATGATGTGCCGCTTAGCACAAACAGCTTTGGCTATGCACATGAGATTTGCACAAACCGGAAGAATGGCCAACCCGGATAGCATACAGGAACCAGACAGCCACAAACATACACCAGATGCATTCAATTAATACTATTGCCCATCATGCAAACACATTTCTCAGCAGGGCACACTCTCACACAATGTGTTTGCATGATGGTAAGAGATGCACAATGCTTTCAAATGATGCAAAACTAGAAGGTCTGCATTCTCAGTAAGCACAATACCTGCAATTAGTGGCATCATTTTACATTGGTCTTGATCTGTGGTAGGTATGGCAGGCATTTCTGGAGAGGTTTTGAGATTCTGTGCTCAAAGATGGGGTGTCCAGGAGTCCAACATGTTTGTTGGACTCCTAGTGAATAAACATGGGCCCATGCTTTTGCAGAGGGACTATTGTGGTTCAGATTACAAGGCAGAGGCATGGAATAGTCTGGCCCAGGCTCTGACCAGTGCTACCAGTATCGCAGTACTGGTGAACAATGTAGTAATCACTACAGAGACCTCAGTATGAGGGATACCCTCAACCACTGGATCAATGAATGTAGGACTGGGGGCACTTCACAGATGTGTAAGTGTCACTTACTCAGACTACTTGGCAGAGTTAAAAGCTGGATATAGTTAGAATTCGTATACTTAATGGTATTCTGTTCTGTTATTTTTTTTTTTTTTTTTGCAGCAATCATAGACTGAGAACTGAATGCACAAACCCATGGTTCTAGAGTAGCATGGATGTGACAAGCATGTGGTATGTCTGCATCCAAACGGTAGGGTTATTTTAGCATTAAAGAAACAGTGCATTTATTGGTTTATTATACAGCTGTAACAAACTGAGCATTAATTTCTCAACTGTAATAGGAAAGTAAGCATGTATTAGTCTAGAGGCCAAAACAAGAGTTCACTATTACAAAGTAGTATTAGGTTGTGCCTTCAAAATCCACACTTTCCAAATATACAGTACTGTTACGTTTTCATTGATGCTGCAATGTAATGTCAGAGCTCTAAAGCAGCGGCACCAATGGCCTCCAGTAAATTGTAATCAGTATAACTGGAGCATGCATATGTGCAATATACATGCATCAAGGATTGCTGGCTGCAATCTGTAGTATATTGTGCATCTGTTAGGAGCTGGGTAGTCTTAACAGTAAACAAGGAGTTGGTAGTTTTATAAGCAAGAGCAACAGAATAGAGTCAAATAACTGTATCAATGCTTGGTATGTCACATATGAAGTTACTAATGTTAACCCTTTTCTCTCTTTTTTTATTTTTTCTTAATTTTTAATTTTTTTTGTTTTTGATATAATTGATACAGTTATTTGACTCTATTAAGTTACCTTTACATTTGACACTACAAACTCCTAACACATTTCTTCATTACTTTTAAGACTACCCAATTCACAGCAGAGGCACACTATAGTACAAATTGCAGCCACCAATCCTTGATGTGTGCATATATTGCACATATGGGTGTTCCAGTAATACTGATTACAGTTCACAGAAGGCCATTTGTGCCACTGGTATACAGGTATGAAGTTACATTGCAATAATGAGGAAAACATAACAGTATATTTGGGAAGTGTGGTTTTGAACCCACAACAGATGACTACTCTCTAATACTGTACTGTTATTTTATCATACAGACTACTGCATGCAGATTTTCCTTTCACAGCTTAAAGATGTATGTTCACCGTTATTAATCATACTGGGAATATGTATAATTCTGTCATTTTATATTTTCAATATAATGTTACAGTCCCAACCCAAAGTCCATAATCCTCTGTTATCCAATACTTTTGAAATGCTTTTAACCTCTGTACAAAAGGTCTGTAATAAATGTTTTTTACAGTTTCTCTGTTAATCTCTGTTTGAAACTTGAATATTCAATGTCTTTTGTGTTTCATGATAAAATTCTTAACAGTATACTTATTGCATGGATGCATATCTTTTCTTTTCATATTCTTCCAAAAAAGTCTCTAGTACCGCATCATTTTCAAAGAAAATGTCACAATATGTCTCCTTTTTTGTCAAAATAAATGCTCTTACCTCTTGAGCCTTTATTCCTAAAGACACAATCCCTGTGTCCCATATTTCATACCTGCTCAATTCCATCTCTTCTTTACTTTGTATGCATACAACAAACTTTTTTCTTCCTATTACTTCCAACCTCATATTCTTTCTTTTCACTTCTTCTCCTTTGCTACTTCTTAGAATGACTTTCTATTTGTTTTGTCTGTCTCTTCTTTTCAAAAATTGCCAATTACTTCTCACCATGATAAATCATTTCCACTCTCTGCTCCATTATCTTATGTTGTCTACCAAGAAATCATTCCACAACCCTCCCAGTTTGAGAGTTGCAACATAACTCCTGCTTGCGACTGCTCATCTCCTCTCGAACTACTAAAAACCTTCTTCTGAAATAAATCTTCCTAATCTAGCATAACTTTTTCAGTTACTTTCTTTAATTCAGTCACTTTCTCTGATTCAGTCTCAATCTCCTCTCTGGAAATGACATTCACCTCAGCTCCTTCCTATCTAGCCACCATACTGCACCATTTTCCCAGCTGCCACTACACAGGAAACAGAACGCATGCCTGCACACACACTTGTTAGTCTTATGGACCATGAATAGGGAAGTTCTCCAGTGCCCTGGCTAAATTTCTACAGCTCATTATGAATAGTATTTTATGCCTCCCATGAAAACAGTGCTCTAGCCTAGAGGTACTAACCCAGTCAACAAAGATTAAATGAATAGAAAAGAATAAATATAGCCACCTCTCAAGTCTGTCACCTGTGTATTACTTTATTGCCAGATAAAATGTGAAACATTTTGCCATGATATTATATTAAATTATTAAAAACAGAGAAAAAAGAAAGGGGAAACAGATCGGGGGGTACTTCAAGCATTTGATTTGTATCAGGCTTAAGAGTTATGCTACTGATAATCAGAGTGTAAAAACCATGCAAAAGTAATATTAATTTCTGGTATCGTCTGAATATAAACACACAAGCAGGCACATAAAGACATAGTACATTAAATTTCTAATATTTGCACATTTCCCCTCAAATAAGAAATGCTCTAGGGTTGATGTTTCTAGTGTTTTTTAGTGTATGACTCATTTTCCTAACATGTAAACTTCTTGAGTAATAGGGAAAACAACAGATAGTTAAGCTATGTATTTCCCTGCTACGTGAATACCCTTACTTCTAGAGTTCATCTCACAGAAATAACAATGCATTTATTAGTATTGTATCCTTACAGTTAGAGTTTCTGGAAACTCATATGCACATGTAGTCCAGGATGCCTTTTAATTTACACAAGAAAAAAGTTAATTATATGAATACTGTTATGGTAACATTATACTGTAAAAACAAAATTTCCACTAAAACAGTCTAAATTTATACATATTGTATTAAATAATTAATCTGCATACGTTTTGCATAATTCATCTGCATAAGTTTTGCATGTCTGATGGCTGCTATCATTAACAGATTTAAGAACTTTATGATAATAGTTTTGTATACAATGGAGTCATTTTGTCTTGAAAAACATGCAAAAGCAACCTTTAGTGCAGGAAAGCTACAGCTCCAAGAAAACATCAGTTTGGGACAGGAATGTGGTATAAAAGAACCTGAGCAAGAGGAAGTGTATACATATTTGGGAATTGATGAAGGATCAACAAGAAAACACAAACAAATGTGAGTAAAACTTAGGAATATTTTAGAAGATGAAAATTAATACTGAAAACAGCATTGACATCTAGGAATGAAGTCCGACCTATAAACCAGTTTGCTTTTCCTGTCCTAACTTGCCATTTTGGAGTGATTGACTGGCTCCCAAAAGTGTTGGATAGGTTGGACAGAAAAACAAGAAGGATGCTTCATACTCATCAAATGGTTTATAATAACCAGTTCAGGCCAGGCTTATATGTTCTCTGTTCTGAAGGAGGCCTTCTCAAGATTGATTACATGTATAGATCTGTAATCATGGCACTGCATGCATATCTGCTGACTTCACAAGATTCGAATGTAGTGAAATTTTTGAAACATGAGGAGAATAAGTCTAAGATGGCTTCTCTGCCTAGTTTAGCAGAAACATATCGGCATCAAGCAGAAATGGAAACAAAACCAGAAGGAGACAAAAATTATGTGGAAACTGAATGTGCCAAGAAAAAACAAAACAAAGAAAGAATATAAGGTGAAGGATCAGATGAGAAGGCAAGAAATGTGCAAAATGCTTAAATATAGTTGCAAGTAGAGAAAACTCTTGGAAGAATCTCATGTTGATCAGGATCGAACACAGGAATGGTTAATGAGAGGTGAATTTAAACCAAAATATGAAAGGTTAATATTGGCATCCCAAGGTAGTGGACTATGTACACACTGGTTTACAAAGTCCATTGAACATGTGGGAGAAACAGACGTGCAGGTTTTTTAAAACAAAATTGAAAAAATGGAAACAGTCATACATCTTGCTACTGGCTGTGATATACTATTGGCAGAAGGACTGTATACTGAAAGGTATAACAGTGTGGAAAAACTGATGCACTTGGGATTGTGCAAGCATTAAAATAATGAAGTAGATGAAAAATACTGGAAACATGAGCCAGAGGGCATCATAGAAAATGATGAAGTTTATGTCACATGGGTTCAGTTCAAAAAACAGACATGAGAAAACCAGATATAGCAGTCCATGAAAAGAAAACAAAAGTAGCACTGAGCAATGAAATTTCTACATGCAGTGAGAAACATAAAGTCATAAAAGACCAAGAATACCAAGATTTGTAGGCAGAAATGAGGACAATGTGGAAGAAGGGTACACAGATAGTTCCAACAGTAGCAAGAAGAATGAGCCTTGTAAAAAAGAATTTACAACCAAACTTAGAAATGTTAGTGATACACGTAACTCCATACGAACTTCAGAAGGAGTCATTACTGGGCATATTGTGGTGCTCCAAAGAGCACTTCTGAATAACATCAAAGATTGAAACAATACTAATTTCACGAACGTTACTCATACTTTGACTTAGGAATGGGGTCCATTCCTGTCATGGTATTACAAAACCAAAATACTTGGAGAAATTAAAAAGAGAGTAATCTAATAATCAAACAATTAAAAAGATAAAGATATTGCTTTGGAACTTAATGCAAATCAATTCTAGGACTGCTAAGTATGTATTTACATGGGGCTGTTTAATACATAATTAAGTCCAATCCATGTTATACATAATAAACTCCAGTCTATTTCCTGCTCCTAATTACGAACATCTGGTCAGTAATTATAATTAAAGCATTACAGAAATGCAGAACATACATCCATCCTTCTATCCATCCACCCATTCATGGGCGGTGTGCACTTGTACAACAGTTAGGGTTGTCACCTCACAGCAAAAAATTCTCTGGTTCAATTCTCAGCTGGGGTGTCTTCTGTGTGGAGTCTGCATGTCCTTCCTGCATTTGCATAGGTTTTCGCCAAGTGCTCCTATTTCCCACCCACATTACAAAGACATGTGTTTGGAGAGTTTCTCCCCTGGCCTCCACTGAAAATGAGTTCTGTTCCAGTTGGACTTTCTCAGTAAACAAATGTTAAATAAATAAATCCATCCATTTTCTAAATCACTTTTCAGAGAGTCAAGGTGATATAATGTTAAATACAGCAGAACAGATTGCCTTATCCCCTGCAACTGACCTCATCATATTGTATGAGATCGTATGGTACAAGAAATCAAGTGGAGAAACATAATCTTTGAAGGATATATTGCGTATGTCAGAAGCTTCTTCCCAGATGGTTGTGCTTGGCATGCCTCATTCAGGAAGTATCTGGGGATACCCATGCCAATTCAGTGGGTACCTTTCAAGCCAAAGTAGCTGTGGCTGTAGTCTGACACCATCACAGATTGCGTAGCTCTTTAATATGTTATTGTTTGAAGAAAGATCCATGCAAATGAATCACAATGTGTCCTGCTTGTGTCCAAGATTTATTCTTTCACTCAACAATGAAAACTCATGGCTAACGTTTATGACAACAACCTAAATCTAGCAGTGAACCACTTTATAGCATGACAGAGACTAGGGTGAATGAGGGCATTTATGTCTGCTTAAACATTGAATCAGTGGGCCTTAGATGGAAGAATATTAAGGAGATAATAAAAGGCAACAGAGTAAAACAAATAATAACAAAAAAGATTGTAAGTGGGCCAGGCACCATGTAGAAGGCAGATCCAGCACTAAGAGACAGCTATCTTAAGTTCACTTAGCACCTCAGACTCTCAAGAAGATAGTTGGAGATAATAGGAGTGAAGTCACTTATGTCAGCTCACCCATTCTAGGGAGAGTGGTGGTTCAGTCTGCTGCAAAGCTAGAGCTGACTGAGAATGGCAGAACAGTATGCAACATGTAGACACAGGTCATGTGGCTGGCTTCTGTCAAGCTGCATGACAGCAGTTCTCAGAGGGGCTGCTGCTTTCTGGAGAGGTTGTAGACAGAAGCATGCAACGTCCTAGTCAGTACTTGCAGTGTCCTTTATTCTTAAACTCTGTCATTGCTAAACTCAAATAATGAAGACTGAAGAGATAAAACTGTCACCAAAAAGATGGAGCAAACAACAAGAAGAGAAAAATTTCAACAAGTAGAGGATGAAATAAAAACAAAAAGAATAAAATAGCAGAAGGCAAGTTGCAAAAATAAGATGATAATGAATAGTTGTAAAAGCGCGCTTTAATGGCGTCTGTATAGATAAAGCTCATGGTGACTGATGAGAGGTTATCATTATTGTTTTATTCATGTGTTGTTTTATTAAATTTTCATCTCATCTTACTGCTAAGAGTTTTATTTTCAGCAACATCGTGGTGAGACCTAAACTCAAATAATGAAAAGGTTGAATCTCAACTGAATGCAAAGGGACAACAAATTCAGTCCTTCTGCAATCCACTGACAAAAAATAAAAAATCCAAACAATATTGTGAAGGGTTAGGGTTAGGGTTAGGGTCAGATTTATGGTTGGAGTTAACACATGAGTAAGGTTGATCAGGATAGCTATAACAGGTGATCAGTCTTAAAGCTATTTTTAGTTGCTTCTGTATGGTTGGCCAAGACCACCTCTGGATTGCCATAATGTAGTCAGAGAGGAGCTTCACAATTCTTCTTCCTATGATGCACCCCAAATAGCTGTCATCCATACCCAGTATAAAATTATTTGTGTTAGCTGTCAGTCCAGTTTAGTGAAATGGCTTGGACTTTCAGGAAATGGCTATCCCAGTGTTTGGAGAATATCACAGTATTATCCAGATAGGCTTCGTCATATCTACATGAGTTCTTTTAGTGTTGTCAATCATCTTCTGGAAAGTGCAGGTGCTCCATGGACACCAAAAGGCTCGTCGGTATAGTGGAAGAGTCCATCAATGTAGAGAAAGGCATCTTTTCTTTGACTTCATGGGCCATAATGATTTGTCAGTAGCCTTTGCTTAAATCTAGAGTGGACAGAAATCTAGACTTACTAATTTTCAATTTGCCTGTCTAAGGCATGGGGTATAAAATTAAAATTAGAAGTACTATAACAGTTCCGAAAGCCAAATCACAGCCTTATAGAAACATCAGGCTTAAAAACAAGTGCAATGACACCATTCCTTTCATTTTGTGATTCTTCTGTGACTCTGAGTTTAAACATTTCTTGTACTTCTTCCCTGTTTTCCTGAAGATGCATTTTGGATAGCTTGTATGGTAGAACTTCTGTATTGTGCTGGGTTATATTGGTTCTACCAGGCAGCTCTGTGAGTATGTCTTTATTCTTCAGTACAAATTCTATGTGTGAAACATGGTTACTATCTCCACTGTTTTAACACTAGTGCATCCTGTGAGGGTCTTAACTTCTTCTGACAACATACGTATTACATCAGTGTCTCTCTAATGTCTAAAGTTTCAGTACATTTAAACAGTATAACTCTTCTGGGTTTCTTTTCTCAGGGAGTTGCAATGAATCTGCCTTACAATTTCTACAACTATCGGGCCGGATTTACGAAGGCTTGCATGGAGTATAAAAGTAGTATAAGATGGCAGACAGCCAATATGTCTGCCGAGCGATCCAGCAACAGCCGGCAGGGGTGTGCATGAGAGCTTCTAAAGCTACTCTTGCATGGACAGTGTTATGGTATGCAAATTACCTCATTTGCTGCTGAAAGCTATGCAAATGAGGTAAATTTGCGATCCAGGAAACACTAACCTGTCCGTGGAAGAGTAGTGTTATTTGCAGAGATGTACTCTGTTGGTAACGGAGTACCGTTCTGCAAATAGGTAAACGGAGCTATGACAGCTCCAAATCAAGGATGCATCTAGTTGAGGAAGCATGCCAATGGCCAAATATAAAGCCATTGGCATTTGCAAATGTTGTAAATCCTTAAAATCCATTTTTCCCCCCGATCGGTGATGTTTAACCGTACTGCAGTGGCGTGCAAACATGCTGCACTTTAAATAAAATGAAAAAAATTGAAAAATAGCCCAAAATGGGCATTTTCACTAAAAAGCTTGTTCTGCCATACAGGTGAATGGCAGACTAAAAACAACATGGCCACTGAGTAGTGGTTGCTAAGGGGGGAAAGCTCAGTGTGAGAGATGTAACCAAGCTTTAGTAGGCAATCCTATGCAAATGAGGATAAGGATATTGAATCCCAATTTTCCCCAGCATGTGAGCCGTGTCCCTAGAGTGTAAGTGTAGGAGTAGGGGAGTAATAGAGTAGAAGATAGGTGACATCAGGAGGAAGTATGTCTGAAAGACTGTAAGTTGATTGGAGAACAGTGGCTTGTGTTTGCCCTGACTTGCTTAGGATTGCAAGAGGCGTGTCTACAGTTGCCCTAGCTGAAAACAAGAAACCAAAGGTGTACGCCGTGGATATATCTGAAATTTCTTGCAAACGTGCTTAGCGCACGTGTGCACTTGTTTGCGTGGTGCTGCCCCTTGTGGAAACAGAAAGGGAAAAGGAAGGAAAAGAACTAGTGGGAAGTTAACCAAGGAGAACTAGCAGAGCTGCCAGGTGAAATATATCAGAATCAGCCAATTACACAGGTAGTAGACTAGCCCAGCCCAGCCCAGCACTTTAAACTCTGCAAACAGCAGTCTACCCTGTTTTTTCCCAAGAACTCTGCAACACTGTAGTATACAAAGAGTGAAAACTTAAAAAGCTTAAGTCAGACAAAATGTTAGGGGCTGCTTTTGCTATCATAAACCAACATGTGCAAGATGCTGAGGGTGGTGATGTTGTGAATGCTGCTGAGCAACCCACAGTGAGGAGATGGAGAAGAGTGTACAGACTCAGGTTAACCTACCAGGGGGCTACATGAGCTGGAGATAGTGGAGCACTATAGAGTGGACAGAGACCTCCTGCAGCAAATTGTTGAGCTGTGCCAGCCACGCCTCACACACAGAACCAACAGAGGGGAACCCATCCCGGTGGATACCAAGGTATGTGTTGGCCTATGAATACTAGTTACAGGTACCTTCCAGAGACCAACTGGTGATATGATGGGGGTTTCACAGGCATTAGCATCCAGGGTACTGCACCAGTTCCTGGATGCCATGTCAGCACATGTCGGTGAGCACGTATATTTCCCCAATTCTAGTGAGGCATTAGCCAGCAATATGCATCTTTTCTACCAAATAGCAGAATACCCTGAGGTAGTGGGTGCAATAGACTGCACGCACATACACATCAAAGCACCACCCAGTGAGTGGGGTAGGGTCTACATCAACCGCAAGGGCTTCCCCTCAATCAACTGCCAGGTCATGTGCGATGTCCAGGGCATAATAATGAATGTGTGTGCTGGCTGCCCTGGAAGCTATCACGATTCCCACATCTGGCATCTGACGCAGCTGTACCAGAGATTTGCCAATGGGGACATCCCTGATGGTCACCTAGTGGGGGATGCTGGATACGCACTGGAGCCATGGCTGATGACACCCATCAGAAATGCACACACACCTGAACAGGAACTCCATAATGAGGCATACTCACAAACAAGAAACATTATTGAGCGTGTGCTTGGGATGCTGAAGTCATGGTTCTGGTGCCTGGACACATCTGGTGGAGCCTTGCAGTACTCACCAACTACATGTACCTAAATTGTCATGGTATGTGCCATGCTACACAATATGATCCTGCGAAAACAGCTGCAGCAGGAACAGCATGGGGCAGGGCCAAACAGCCCCCCACCATTGCCAAGACCTGCAGAGGCACAGTGTGACTCGGAGAAGGAACAACCTGAGCCTGCCACAGAAGGCAGAAGGAGGCATGCCCAGTATGCGCTGGCCTTGGCAAAGAGGTAATGCATAGCGCATACACTTACTCAGTAGGAACCCTGGAAATTACACCTCTCTCTGACTCGCACATACAATAAAAGGGATGCCTAAGTTGACACTACCTGTTTTCAAACAGGTATAGGGAGTGTACTATGTGCATCCGACATAGGCAACCCTGCAGCACCACCTGAGGCATGATTGCCTTATTTTAAGCAATATAAAGCAGTGTTAAGCACATTTTACCACTATTTAGCATATTTAAGCAAAATTGCGTGGAGCTGCACACCGTGCAAACTAGCGCAATGTCGGGCAATGTTGGGCAATGTTGGGCAATGTTGGGCAAAGTCGAGCAAAGTCAGGTAAACACACCCACACCTGCTTTACTGTTCCTTAACCAGTCAGGTCTGCCAAGCAGGAAAATAAAAAGCAGTGACAGGGCTTGAACTCAGGATACTGTAAGTCATGACAGCATTTCATTGGCACAGACACAGCAGGACAAGTATAGACTAACGCAAACACAAACAAATGCTGTATCATGCCCTCTGAAGAGGCATATGAGTAATTTCCCCTCAGGCCTATGCAGACAGATAACAGCAGGCCAGGCAGTGTGATGTGGGTTGGGAAGTCTATGAAGTCACAAACTGATATATGTGAAATTGGAAGCTATGATCTATAGTACAATAGTATGCCTCAAGCCAGTATGATAGGCAACAGTACAGCCTGAAATGGAGTACCTGACATAGCAGTGCAGGCCTATCAAATGTGTATAAGTGTCAGGTGAACCCCTCATCCTATGTACACCCACAGTAACAATCAGGCATGCCCCCGGGTAGAAATGTACAAATAATAGCTGTCCCCCCTGTATGTAGAAATGTTGATAAGTCTATGCAAAGTGATTCATGGAAGCCCTGCAGGCACAGCGTGCTTCCTGTCGATGTACAACACAAAGGTGAGCCCTGAGTTAAAAACCAGCTTGATTTTTCACACACATATGGTATATATGTCCATACTGGGCATGCTCACACACAAACAAATTTAGCAAATTTCACTCAGCAGCATACTGAAAGGTCATACTGGGCATGCTCACACACTTAGGCCATGTCTGAGTACAGCAGTGGGCCACACATATCTGGCAGTTGCAGTTCTTACCCCAGAAACTTGTCACTATTCACCAATCCTGCCTTGCACACACAGTTATATGAAAATAGACCTATATAATATATTGGACTCCTGTCATAATCAAACTATGTACTACAATTACTTAAGTTGTTCAAAGAAAGTGAAAATTTAAAGAAGATCAATAAATCTCCAATCAGTATCATCAATAAACAATGAGCACTCCTAACATTATCCAATCTATGTTCTGGCAAAGATATTGTCAAAGAGTCCATAGAGAACCATGAAGCTTTCTTTCGCTATGTTATAAATATCAATGTAAACTCATATATGTTCTGAGTCAGTGCAAACTGTAAATGAATACATGTGCATGACTGACATTGCCAACATCTTGTCAGACAGGTTCATACATATTTACCCCCCACTGACAGAAGGGCCCATTATCATACCTGTAGATTGTGAAAACCCAGAAATCACATATACAATGGTTAAACAGCACTTTCCAAACCTAAAAACACGGCATCTATGGGATGACATGGTTTCCCTAGCTGTGTCATATGTGAACTCCAAAACAAATAGACCCTGCACCTGAACAGTCTGTTGAGACTCACCCTCTGTACAGGATGTGAAACTGTTGAATGTGTTACAGCAATGTTTGGCACACTCCACAAGTGTTGGTGCACAACAGACCATGGGAACTATTGTCTTATAAGCCTATTAAGCTGATCTGCAAGGCCATGGAGTCCATCATGATGGAACTCATAAACAGAGCTATTGTGAGCCTACAAACACCCAACCCTACCAATTTTGGTTTGGTCAGGGGCAGATCATGGTTCCCAAACCTGCTAGACTGTTTTCAAGGCAGTCACCAGGACATACATCAATGAAATGAGCTACACACATCCCACATAGACCTTGAAAAGCCCTTTTCCAACATCCCAGACACATGTTGTATCCACAAAATCAACAACCTGTTCATAAATATGTATGCCATCTGATGGATTGCCAACTGGGGCACAGATAGATCACACAAGGTAAGAACTGTGGTCTCCTGTTCAAGCTGGCAACAACTGCTGTCCCCCATGCCTCAGTCCTGGGACCCCTCCTGTCTGGTGTATACTTTTCAGAAATACAGTCAAACACACGAGGACTATGTTTAGCAAAGTTTGTGGATGACTGCAAAAAAGTTGTCATAATCAATGTTTGGGAGAACAGAGACATCTTTAAAAATGGTCTCAGTCAGACAGATGTGGTGTCAAAATTATGGCCTCGAGCTACAGTCATACAAATACCACATAGGTGCTAACACCCTAAATATGGAGGTGATAATAAGGGATCTATGGACACATGTGGATAGTCATCTCTACTTCCAGAAACGCATTCACAAAGTGGTCAGAAAATCATGCTATGTGTTCCCACAAACTGCCAAGGTCTTTGCATGTAGGTCAAAGGAGGTTCCCTCTACTCATCAGTCATCAGACCGGTCAGAGAGTACCACAACACACTTGCGATGAATCTGACTAGGCACCTTCAGCAGCTGGAAAGACCACTGAAGTACCTCAACAAGAGGATTACTGGCCTCAAACAGTTGCCCCATGCAACAAGACTGAATTTAACTCAATCTGTACTATGTTGCATACTGTCTACTCAGGAGATCTCTGCCCAACAGACAGGTCCACGTCCAATGCAGAACTGATGTGCATGCACTATCTGAAGTAAACCCAAGCTCACTGTACACATGCCCTAGAGATATCATCATCACAACATTAAATAGAACATGTTGGAGGGATACATTACTAACTCACAGACTTCCTTTGCTTTGGAACAGGCTCCCAACCGACATTAAGCCAAGTCCCTCACTGACACTCTTCCAGAGGAGCCTTGATGAGTGTATGTGAAACTGAACTGTCACACCATGGCTTACTTCATCAGCTCTACTACACAGAGGCCTAGGGAACTAACTCCATTGGTGGTGATAGCTGCACACTCTTGCCATACTAATATATGCCTTCAGGCAGATAGCCTATTACCTACATATGCACCTATATATATAGGGGGAACACAGTATAATAAACCAAAGATGGATGGGCAGAAATGTGTGTAAGAGGGTGACCATGACAGGGAGCCATTCATGACTGTCCCACTCAGCACACATCCCAATGGCTTGAAAGATATGAGGTGCACATCTCTCTCACTGTACATAACAGCCACCAGTATCTGTAAGCATTACAGTGTATGTGGTCCATGTGCCTGCTGTACAACATGACTGTACAATGAAGTACACATCTACTATCTGTAGACATGTACCTGTCACATAGATTCATAGGTACATCGTAGATTATCTCCATGAAGGCATATATCAGCCTACGCAAGTTGTGCAGCTTTCACCACATCACTGGGTAGTCTCCAAAGGCCTAGTTCTAATACTTAGTACTCTAAGCCCCTTTCTAGTGAGGCTGCTGATATGATGCCTGGCATTAATTGTCTGGTTCCCATCCAATCATCAAGGTTCCAATTGAAGAGTGTCAGCAAGGGGTTATATCTGATGTACATTGGGACTCTGTTCCACAGTAAGGCAAGTGCCTGGGATGGTACTTTATCCCACTGCATGTTGTACTCATCATTCTGATGAGGTTCATATCCCTGGAATGTGTAGGGTGACTCAATGTTGTTATCTGTAGATGGAGCATGTTCAACAGTTATGTGTTGGAATGTGTAGGGTGACTCAATGTTGTTATCTGTAGATGGAGCATGTTCAACAGTTATGTGCTGGACATGGCTCTGTATGTTAGGCAGAGTGTGCCTCTGAGTAGGCAGTATGCAACGAAGAACAGATTTAGTTTTACCAGCTGTGTTGCATAACACAACTGTTTGAGGCCAGTAATCTTTTGGTGAGGTACCTATGTGGTCTCTACAGCTGCTGGATATGCTAAGTCGAGTACATCCAAAATGGTGCACTGTACTCAATGATGGGTCTGATGACATAAGAGTAGAGTGCCAACACTACCTCTTTGGATCCTGATGCAAACCCTTTGTTGATTAGGTGGGCCACATAGGCTCTCCCAATCAGTTTGGCAACATGGTTGTCAAAGGAAAAATGACTATCTACTTTTGTCCCCAGATCCCTTATCACCTTGTCATTTTTTAAGGAGGTAACACCTATGTGGTAGTTTGTGAGTATTTTGTTTTCAACAAAGAGGATCACTATGCATTCCTCCACAGTGAGCTTGAGGCCATGATTCTGACACCACACATCTGTCTCATAGAGTCCCTTCTGGAGAATATGTCTGTCTTCCGGGGAATCTATTATGGCAAACACTTTACAGTTCCCAGCAAACTTAGTCAACCACAACCCTCCTGTGTTGGCATGTACATTTGAGAAGTCTATACCAAACAGGAGGGACCCCAGGACTAAACCCTGGGGGACACCAGTCCTTACTGGTGTAGAGTCTGACATGTAGCCAGCAACTCTTAATGTATGGGATCTATCAGTGAGCCAGTTTGCAATCCATCTTGTGATGTATGGATTCATGGCCAGGTTGGTGAGTTCATCTATGATACCTGACTGGGGAATGGTGCCAAAGGCCTTAGCGAGGTATAGGTAGGCTGTGTTCAGCTCATTTCAATCATCTGTAGTCTGGGTAACTGTCAAAGAAATTCTCCCAGTTCAGGAGGTGTGGTCTGCATTTCACAAAGCCAAACTAGGTGTGCTCAACTGTGTGAAAGTTCCCAATCTCTGTATTGCTGACTTCCATTATGATTGGCTCCATTGCCTTGCAGAACACACTCGTCAGGCTCACAGAGCATGAATGCCAACGGATTTCTGTCACCCCACCCCTGTGGAGTGTGAAGAACATTGCTGTGCAACATTCTATGGGTACATATCCCACAGAGAGCATTTAGAGAGAGAGGTGTAGGTATCCTTGATGAATATGGATACATCTTCACCCTATGTGCTATGATTCAGGTTCTGATGCTGGAAGGTATGGAATGAGTAGTATCCTGGTAGTGCTGGTGTGCTGTCTGGAGCCTTGAACTAGGTTTCTGTTACATCACAGATCTCAATATTCTCCATAATGAGAAGTGCATCAAGTGTGTGCATCTGGAGGCTGAGACTTCTGGCAATGAGTAGTATTTAGCTCATTTTGTGGTTATTTGTGTTGGTTACGTGGTTTGGGTTGTCCTGCTTGACTGGTGTTCCACACCTGAAGTCAGCACCTCATTGGTCCCATCTGACTATAAGCTAATTACCCTACATATCCACATTCTGGACCCATACCCCCATTAAGGAAACCATGTTAAAAAATGTCTCCAAAGCCAACTTCATGCTTCTTAAGACAGAAGTGCTGGACTGCAGGACACCCATGCAGATGGACAATACAGTTATGACTACTGAATCCTTCACAATTGCACTTTATAAGCACTTACATGACTGCATGCACTGTGCTATCCCAAACAGAACCAAGATGCTATCCTCCAAGAACAGGAAGCCAATCTGGTGTTCCCCTGCCATAAACAAACTGCACAACAGAAGGAAGAAACTGTTGCAAAAGAGGTTAAAATCCCATGAGGGGAGGAGTTCCATGGTCAACATCAGTAAGAAGCTGTGATCCCTGATAAAATCCTCCAAAGCTAGTTATGAAAACAAAATCGACACTGATTCTAAAGACAACCGCAAAGCATTCTATAGCTATGTCAAGAATCTCAATGGCAACACTCAGATCTGCTCTGAGTTACAGCTCAATGGCACTAAATATACAGACCCAACTGATATTGCCAACATCCAGGCAGATAGGATCAGTGCTAACTTTACCCCACTCTCACCCATGAAAGAGCACATCTCTATAGTGAAAGACTGCAAAGTTGCTGTCATCACGGCTGCACAGGTAAAAAAACACTCTCCAAAGCCAGGAACACAGCATCCATGGGACCAGATAACATCCCAGGCTGTGTTCTACACAAACTACAGAATGAACAGGCACCACACCTACGGACCATGTTCAGTCATAGCTTCACCTCAGGCTTGTGCCTCCTGAATGGCACACAGTGATGGTTATCCCAGTACACAAGGGGGAGCCACCACGGACCCCAGGAACTAGCACCCCATTAGCCTGATGAGCCTGCTCTGCAAGGCCATGGAATGTATCATCATATAACTTATAAAAAAAGACATTGGTAATCTCCAAACTCTGGACCACAACCATGTTGGGCTTGTAAAAGGCAGATCATGTCTCCTAAACCTGATAGACGTCACTGAAGCAGTCACCAGAACCGTAGACAAGGGTAAGGTGGTTCACACAGCCTATGTAGATCTTGCCACAGCTTTCAACACCATCCCCCACTCTGGAATTACAGATAAACCCTCTAAACTAGGTATAAATTGCTATGTCACAAGATGGGTTGCCAACTGGCTCACTGACAGAACACACACTGTGAAAGTAGCAGACTCCAAGTACGACTTTGGACCAGTGACAAGTGCAGTACCACAGGGTTCAGTCCTGGGTCCTGTCCTGTTTGGTATCTACTTCCCTGAAGTAAACTTTCACATGGAAGGTCAGTGGCTAATGAAGTTTATAGATGACTGCAAACTAGGAGCCATAATTGAAACTATTAAAGATGTGGACATCCTACAAAAGGGCCTCACTGAGACAGATGCCTGGTGTCAAAGCCATGGCCTCAAGCTCAATGCCAAAAAGTGCATTGTCATCCCCTTTGGTTAAAAACTCTGTAGCCATGAACTACAACATAGGCGGTAGTATACTTAACACTGAAAGTGTGATAAGAGACCTTGGGTCACAGGTGGACAGTGGACACACCTGTGATAATCACATCCCCACAGTAGTCAGGAAATTCTTCTACTTGGCACACCTCATCACAAAAGGAGTCTCATGCAGAATAGAAGAGGACATTGTTCCCCTCTACTCATCACTCACTAGATTCGTAATAGAGTACAACACCCCTTTTACTATGTACCTCACAAGACATCTACAACAACTGGAAAGCCTGCAGAAATACCTCACAAAGAGCATTAGTGGCCTGAAATACATGCCATACACAGACCGTCTCAAAATGCTCCAGCTGTACTCTTTCGCATATCGCCTACTCAGAGGTGATCTCTGCCTAACATACAAAGCTATGTCAAACACAGATCTGTTGGACATGCTCCACGTAAAATACTCACAATCCCTCTGATCATTGGCCCCAAAACCCAGAGTGAAATACAAAAGGAAGGGGTGTATCCATTTACCTTATGGATACCCACACCTTCAGGTTAGTGGCACAGCTTGAGGCCTTGGAGACCATGCAAGTGCAACTAACATTGGGCAAAGCTGCTTATCAGATTGTAGCCTGCTACAGATCACCTGCCTTGTCTCAGGAACCTCACTCAGTATTCCTGAGAACACTGGAAAATATAAATGTCATACCAAACACCATTATATGAGGAGATTACAACTACCCAAACATTGACTGGGAGAATTACTTGTGTAAAATGTTGTTTGCCCAATGCTTGCTAGAGTTTAAAAACTCCAACGCCCTGGAACAGCTGGTCACAATGCCCACTAGAGGTGACAACATACTGGACCTGATCATCACCAACATGGGGTACCAGTGTTCCACAACAGAGATAAAACCCTCACTGTTAATATCAGATCATAAAGTAATCACACTGGACATCCACATCCTGCCCCCCGCCCCCCCAGTCAAGGAAACCACTGTGAAGAAATTTTCAAAAGCAAACTGCACACTTCTCAAGACCAAACTGAATATAGGATAATGCTATACAATCTGCAGAATCATTTACAAGTGCATTCTAGGAGCATCTACAGGGATGCATGGCTCGAGACATCCCAAATAAAACCAAGACGCACTCCTCCAAAAATAAAAAAAAAACAGTCTGGTGGTCGTTGCCCATAAATAAGCTATACAACAGAAGGAGGAAACTAACACATGATAGAACAAACATCACAAAAGGAAAGGCATCACTGATCATTATTAGGAAGAAACAATGATCGCTCATAAAATAATCCAAGGCCAGTTTCTAAAGACAAATTGCCAAGGAATGTAAGAATAACAACCACAAATCCTTCGTTAGCTATACCAAACATTTAGGTGGCATCTCTCAAATATGCTGTCAGCTATTGCAAAATGTCAAAAAATACACTGAACCAACTGACATTGCCCACATCCTGGCAGACAAGTTCAGTGCAAACTCCCCCTCCATCACCCCCAAAAGGGCCTGTGTCCATCCCAGAAGAATGCAGAGCCCCAGACTTCATGGACATTCAGGTAAAAACAGCCCTCTCAAAAGCTAAGAACACAGCATCAATGGGACTGGATGGTGTCCCAGGCTACATCTTACACCAGCCCCAAAAGGAACTACACCCTCACCTACATTCACTGTCCAGACTCAACCTTACCACAGGCTATGTACCCAAAGAATGGCATACAGCAACAGTCATCCAGCTCCACAAAGGTGATGCCACAACAGAACCTGGAAACTATTGCCCTATAGGCCTACTCAGCCTGGTCTGCAAAGCTATGGAGCAAATTATAATGGAACCCATAAACGGAGACATTGGGAACCTCCAGATACTGGACTCTATCCAACTTGGCTTTTTTAAAGGCAGATCCTGCCTCCTAAACCTAGTTGACTTCTTTGAAACAGTTACCAAGGACACAGATGGATGTGAAAGTAGTCCACACAGCCCACCTGGACCTCACTAAGGCCTTTGACACCATTCCCCACTCTGGCATCATGGACAAGCTTACCAGCTTGAACATTAACACCTATGTCACAGGATGGGTGACCAACTGGCTCACAGATCAAACACACATGTTCAGAGTTGCGGGTGCCATGTCCGACTCTAAACCAGTCACAAATGGCATCTCACAGGTCTCGGTCCTGGGACCCCCACCTGTTCAGTAGATAATGCTCAGAGGTACAGGCAAGCATGGGAGGAGTATGGCTGAGCAAGTTTGTAGATGATTGCTAACTGTGGTCCATAATCGACTCTATGGCTGACACAGACATCCTACAGAAGGGTCTTACACAGAGACAAATACCTGGTGTCAAAACAATGCCCTCAAGCAGAATGCCAAAAAATGCATAGTCATCCCCTTTGGATAAAACAAAGTGCACACAAATTACCACATAGGTGGTAATCCAGTATGTACAGAGAATATAATTATGGCCCTGGGGACCCGGGTGGATAGTAAACTCTACTTTGATGATCACATGGCCAAAGTGTTTAGAAATTCCTTCTATGGAGCCCGACTAATGTCACCTAATGTAGCCCACTTTGTCTAGTCTGATGATGTCACCATCCTACAAATATACCTGTGGAAAAGAGAACTCCCAGTAATGTGTATAGTGTGTCGTGTAAATGTGTACTGCTGTAGTATCATAAAGTAGTTAGATAGGGTTTTGAATCCTTCACTTCTCTCTCCTTGAAGAAGAACAACCTTTTTGGAGACTACTAAAACACCTTAAAAGAGGTATATTTATCTTTGTCAAGTCTGATGATGTCACCATCCTACAAATATACCTGTGGAAAGGAGAACTCCCAGTAATGTGTATAGTGTGTCGTGTTAATGCATACTCCTCTAATATCATGAAGTAGGTAGGGGGTTAAATCCTGCACTTACCAACTGTATGAAAGTGTGTGTGTGTGTCTCTTTGGAGAGGAGCAATCTTTTTGTAGACTACTGAAACACTTTAAAAGTGGTATACTTATCTTTGTCAAGTCTGATGATGTGACCATCCTACAAATATACCTGTGGAATAAAGAGCTCCCAGTAATGTGTATAGTGTGTCATGTTAATGCGTACTGCTGTAGTATCATAAAGTAGTTAGGTAGGGGTTTGAATCCAGCACTTGCCGAGTGTATGCATGTCTCTCCTTGGAGACGGGCAACCTTTTTGAAGACTACTGAAACACCTTAAAAGTAGTATACTCATCGTTGTCAAGTCTGATGATGTCACCATCCTACAAATATACCTGTAGAAAGAAGAGCTCCCAGTAACATGAATAGCGTTTAATGTTAATGCATACTGTTCTCGTATCATAAAGTAGTTAGGTAGGGGTTTGAATCCTGCAATTGTCAACTGTATAAGGGTGCGTGCCTACTTGGAGAGGAGCAACCTTTTTGAAGACTACTGAAACACCTTAAAAGTGGTATACTCATCTTTCTCAAGTCTGATGATGTCACAAATATACCTGTGGAAAGGAGAACATGTAGTAATGTGTATAGCACATTGTGTTAATGCATACTGCTTTAGTATCATAAAGTAATTAGGTACGGGTTTGATTCTTGCACTTGCTGAGTGTGTGTGTCTCCTTGGAGAGGAGTATTCATTTTAAAGACTACTGAAACACCTTAAAAGTGGTATACTCATCTTTGTCAAGTCTGATGATGTCACCATCCTACAAATGTACCTGTGGAATGGCAAACTCCCAGTAATGTGTCTAGCGTGTCATGTTGATGCATACTGCTCTAGTATCATAAAGTAGTTAGGTAGGGGTTGGAATCCTGCCCTGGGTGACTGTGTGTGTGTGACACTGTTGGTAGATGTGGGTTTTGCTTTTACTACTGTATGACATATCACAATGACAACAGTATGTGCATTACACGTCAGGTAGCTGTGTGGCAAATACATATACATAAATGTGACCTCAATTATTTCATAAGTGGGAACCCTGCTTTCTCCATGAACACATCTGTTATCTTTGCCAGAATGTGCTGCCACTTTCCAGACCTTAGGTCACATCTGTATGCTTGTGACAAGCCTAGCCACTGCAGTGATCCCTGGCCTAGGTCATCCATTTCACATACACTCATTAAAGTTTCTATTGAATAGTGTGAGTGAGGGGTTATGCCTGAGGTATATTTGAAACCTGTTCAAAAGCAGCAAAGTCTGTAAAAGATGGCTAGTTATTATAGGTGTGCAACAACCTTTGTGGATATGCATACAGACCCCCTGTTGCTTATATGATCCACAGAGGATTTCCAAAACCCTTTGGAAATGTGATTATCAAAGGAGAGATGACGTAACATATGGCTCTATGTATACATCGGTACCTGTTCAACATTTTGGAGGCTACTACCTATATGGTACTCTGGGGATACTATGTTTTGTAAAAGTGGATGACTATGTTTTATTTGGCTTATAGCTTTACAGCATGGGTTTGACACCAGGTATCTGTCTGTATGATACCCTTTTGGAGGATGTGTGTGTCATCTGGAGAATGCATTATAGCCCACAGTATGCATTGCCAAACGTGGCCAGACATATCCCTACTGTATTTGCTTTTACCTAAGAAAGCTATATGCCCAACAGGAGTTGTTCCAGGACTGAGTGCAGGTGAATACCACTGATTACTGGCATAGAATAGTACTTGAAGGCTGCAAATGTTACTGTGTGTCCTACATCTGTGTGCCAGTTGTCAAGACATCATCTAACAATTGTTTATGGGCAGGCTGTTGAGGTTATGTATACTACCAGAATGCAAACCAATGACAGATAGTAACAACAGTATCACCCACAGCACAGTGTCAAACCGTGTCATAAACACATGTGTACTCAAGTTCCAAAATGTGTGTAGTACAATGCATACTGGCCACCAATAGAAACTATGGTGTGTTAACACTGTCTAATACAGGGCATGCCACCCTGCCCATGTGTCCAATATGCATGTACATGCAGACAGTGCACCTCAACCATGTTCACAAATGTACACCTGCAAATCTGTGCTGCACACATCCCACACTTACTGTCCACTCTCTAACACATGCTGACAAAACTACACACATCAGCCAAGTGGCACATGGGCAGACAATACACAATTGGAATAAACACTGGTGTAAACAATACTACATTGATAATTATAGCTTTAATGCATCATGCCTGCTCAGCTACACCTTGAAGGATATCATTACACTTTACTTCTGACAACATGCTAACATTGGTATTCTGTTATAAAGTCACCCTGCATCAGCACCATGTTAGCCTGTTCCTGCATCAATGTTACAGATGACAGGAGGTGGCACAGGTTTCATCATATGCACAGGGTGTGTTGTTGGTTTGCCAGAGGCCTACATTGAGCCATACAATCGACATGTGTGTGTGAGTGTGTGTGTGTGTGTGTGTGTGTGTGTGAGGGCCAAGAGTACTGTTATGGGCCAATGTGGATGTAATGTGTACAGGTATGTGTTTGTCCTAGGTGTCTGGTTTATGTGTGTGTGTGCAAGCACACAGTTCCACCATGTGGCTGCCATATACGGGAATTTGTGGGACAGCTACAGACTGTACCTGGCAGGCTTTACAGATCATCATCTCTGGCCATGGATACGGAATCTGTGCCTGGCAGGGGTGCTACAGACAGTATCAGGTACTAATCCAGACTGGGTACTATCCTCAAAGGTTGACATATGTCCACTGGATCCAGGTATCTGCTGGGACTGGCCAGAGCCACATGCACGTGGTCTTCTAGGACGGTCTACGGACAGCCCCCCCAACATTGCTGGGGCTGGTACTGACACTATGGGAGTGGCTATGACTTGATGGACATCCACGGTGACTGCCAGCTGATGATATTGCTGGCATATGTCCACGTCAACGTCTCAACTGTCCCGCACTGTCCTGATGCATGGACATAACATTGTGGAGGACATCTAATGTCTCACCCCAATGTCTATCAATTACCTCAGTGTAATTACATATGGCACCTGCTAGGTCATGGATACTGTCATTTACAGAGGTGTTATGAGCCCTCTGTGCCCTTAGTCCCTGTCTGGTGTACCGCTCCATATGTGTCTGTGCCTCCATGAAAGCCTGGAACATGCATGTGGTTGTAAGAGTTGTAGCATGTCTGCCAGGGGCATGATGACCAGGAGTGCTCTGACAAGAACCCCTTGACATCTGCCTATGTGGTAACATTCCAGATATCTGGTTATGAATGCTATGTCCTGATGCATGTGCCATAGATACCACACTGTCCTGGCCATTGCTGACTGTACACTGTCCCTCTGCTAAGGGCATTGGTGATGATGGATATACAGACAGTATGATTGTGTGCATGAATGGGGTGGAGACTTGTGTACTGTCAATTGGTGGCCCAACAACAGACCCTGACAAACATGCCTGTGCCTCAGCACACCTATCCTCATTATTACTATTGTGTCAGTGACATCAGGTTCCCTGCTGCACTGAACCAGCCCAACCTCAGCACCTGTGAGAGTAAAACAGGAAACACACTTTAAGACCTGTGCATGATGTCAGAACACATGAACACATGAACACATGACCACATGACCACATGAATTCATGCACACATGAACACATGCACACATGCACACGTGCACACATGCACACATGAACACATGCACACATGCACACAAATAGACTCCTCACTAAAGTAGACACACACACACACACACACACACACACACACACACACACACACACACCACCAGCAGTCTCAGAACATACTCAATAGCAGTTGATAGTGGGGTACAGTATCAGAATCCAAACAGTCATATCACACATGTCAGCATGCAGGACATGTGTTGCTCAACAGCATGCAGTGCGAGTGTAGACAGTCCTTGTTACTAACAGTATACATGGCTTTGATGCATGTGTTTTGTTGTTCAGTGATTGGCCTCCCCCTGGAACGCAATGTATACATGGACACAACATTGCTGTGCAAGTATTAAAAACTCTTTAATGTACTGTGCACCATCACTCACAGGTTTACATACCATGGCTGGATGTGTATCTGTGTGTCACATAGATATCCAATTCTGATTAGAGCCTCTGTGTCTTTAGTAAATAATTGTGGACACAGTTTTAGCTCATGCATGATGTATATACACACAAGATCAGTGGTGCATGTATAACTGATGTAATACCATTGGTCCACATAGCCAATGTACAGTAGTTATGGTGAGTGTAGATCATATTGTGGACATGCCAGTGTCATCCATGACATGGCCTACTAAAACACAAATGCATATTTAAACATCACACATACCCAATATGTGTCATATGACCTAGCCACTCAATAGCATTACAAGACATATATGTGTCAGTTGTGCAAATGGTGATTGGTATGCATATTGTTTATAGGTGCATATGTTTGCACACACACAACATTGAGGTGTATAGCACTGAAAGCTATGTGTAGTACTGTGGTTAAAATAACTGGATGGGGTGTAGTATCATAAGCCATCATCATGAAGCATCATGTGGTCACTCAAGGCTACAAATGTGTCCCAAACTAGCACCTGTCATGCTGTACCAGATCTGCACTACCAAGGCTACATTCACCATTTCACAACCAGTTGTTACATGGGTTTGTAAGGAGGCCAATAAGGAGCATTGCCTAACATGAATGTGTTGTGTGTTGCAGTGTGTTTCACTGCCCCATGATAGGCCTCTACCCCTCAGGTATATTATATGTGCTGTGTGGATGACATTTGGGATACTGGAGTGTGAATTTACAGAGGGTTTGTGAATACTTCATGTGTACCATGTTAACATGTTCTGTGTATGACATAGTTGTGTATGTTGTGTGCATGCGTATCGACTCTGCCTATCCAATGGTCACTACAGTGTAGCCACATTTGTTTGAGATGGTCTGTGTATTGCATGTGTTTGAGGCAGCTAATCACATTACTGAGATGTGCGTAGTCTCACAGCAAACATGCACAGCATGCATTATGCGTAGGTGTGTTACATGTGTAGATGGCCTACACCTTAACTATGACATTCACTTTTTATTTGCAATAATAAATGTAGAACACACTCACCAGCATGTGTCCGCTGCCTTGCAGTCACACCAGAGGGACCTACATGGATATGAGACAGTTTGTCAGTGTCAACTGTGGCATTGCTACTGTGGGTTTGCAGTCTTACAGTAGTACAACAGTTTACATTCACAGGCCTACAGATTATGTTCTAAATTATCAGTATTGCACAACAACAGGCTCCACATCTTCTAACTACACAGTACACATCTCACATATGCATGATCTACCAATAGAGGTAACAGTAGTCTACAGATATGCCATGTTACCTGCACGCTCAATGTGTTCTTGCTGGGTGGCCCCAACCTCCATCAAGGTAAATGTCTGCTGTTGTTGTTGTCGGGCAGGTGCCACCAGGTTCAGGAGCAGCTCCTCCACTCTGGTGGGGGGGGTGGATGTTAACCCCACCACCTGTTGCAAGCTGTTGTCTACGGACATCAGAAGCACGCTGCCAGACATTTCTAAGTAAATCACTGCAGTGATGGCGTACCTGCTCATATGTCTGGTTATGCATGCCTATGTCATTTACCCTCTGGACAACATCTTGCCACAGTGCAGTACACTCATGCTGGTGTTGGCTGGTTCTAGAGAACAGTAGGCTGTAGTCCTGAATTAGACAGCTGGTAATAATGTCATCCTCAGCACTACTGTAGCTGGGATTACGATGGTGGGCCATAATCCCTGGAAGACAAAGAAAAAATATGTCTGAGCAAGTCATATTGCACACTTAACATTATACAGTACAGATATCACTGAACTGCCATACATAGCAACCTATTAGCTGACTGAGATTAAACACTTTCAATACCACTTATCAGTGCTCACCCCACAACTGCTTGAAAGTGCCTGGCACGCTCTATATAATAAACCATGTTCTGCACAGCAACAAAATAAAATCACTATATAACACTATACAACAGTACATGGCACACTGTATGTGACACAATGCACCACCTATCGACAGAAGGTATAGATCAAACGAATGCATAAAGACACATGTCATCCATCGCAATGTTTGTAAAGTCCAGTTACAGTATTATCATTATACTACACATGTTGATGGCAAACCCGTGTCCAAAATATGTGCACAATTGTGGATATAGGTGGCATACTGCTGTAGTAAACTATAAATGTTGCTAGATACGCAGTTATATCTTGTAGCACACATATGACAGAGGACATGTTACAGGCATAACTACACACACATCAGACATAATTACAAGACACAAAGGTATGGCAACCCAGATAAGCTTTACGTGTGTACCATACAGTACTGTGTGCCAGTACTTACAAAACCTTAAGCCTGAGGAATGTAATCTGTGTGGACTACAGAGACCACACAAAAAAGTGGTTCCAAGCAATGTGGACATACACCATACTTTGCTGTTTAGGCCTACAGCTTCAAGTAGTACTACAGTTCATACAGGATTTGGATTCAACATCAGTACCAATCAATAAGCATACATGTAGTGCTTTAGCCTCCAATGACACACCCCAGTTAACACCAAGGGACTACATCAGACTGTATGCCATAGTGCTTTATCTGCCTAGCAACAGCATACACAGCTTTTGCTGGGATCAAAGCAAGGACACATAATACCATGACAGAAACAGTTTCCCACTAAGCTAGCCCACAAATACACATCTTTGACACATTCACCAACACATTGACCATCACACTCAGTCAACTTTACATAGAATCTATTGCTACAAGTAGATGTGGGTGTGTATGACTATATATGAATCTCTCTCTCTCTCTCTCTCTCTCTCTATATATATATATATATATATATATATATATATATATATATATATATATATATATACATACATATACACATCCCATATATAGTCCACCTTTCATGGTGGGAATATCAATTATACAAAGGATGTGAGGTATACAGTAATGTAATAATATTGCACAGTCTTGTGAGAAATACATTGAAAGTGTTCTCAGCCCAGGTAGCTGTAGCAGGCCTCACTGACTGCAACATTGCAAACTGAACAAAACACACACAGTGTTTAACCACCATATGTCATATACCAGCACTGTATGCTGTCTTGTTTGTCACACACTAAAACCTATATACAAATATGCACATAACAACCTTCACCAACATATATATGTCCACCCTTCACAAACAGTTGCAATATGTCCCTTGCTCTATGCACATATACAGATGTTAATATATATGACACATATATATCTCTCTGTATGTGTGTGCCATACACACACAAGGTCCACACTGTTGTAAGTCCCTGGACATCACAACTGAATTGTTGGGCCTTGCTGCAACATGAACAGGTGTCACATGTGAACACACAGTAACACTAGAGGGGATATATAAGGTTACAAATGCTAGATTAGCATACTAGCCTGGTACAGCAGTTGCCAATGCTAAGCTAAACTTTAATATGACTATCATGCATGTGTTACTCTGTCACAACCATGTTTATATAAATGTTTACACTAATCCCCCAAACAGCCATTATACACAGTACTGTACAGAACACAGATAACATGGATCAGATGTTTGACATTTAATGCTGAGCTACATATTTCACAGTTATGTCCCACTGCACACAGCTACACAATGAATTGTCCATGGCAGTAGTTAAGCAGGACATCTGTGCATAGATATGTACTGCTGCCGCATATGAATGGTTCACATTATGTAGAGTACTCTTCAAAAACATCTACTACATGCCAGTATATGCATATCTGTTACATACCTTTCCTTTGTATGAGTTGGTATTAATTATTTTCCATTTTCCTTTTGCTTTTTACTGTCTCTCTCTCTCTCTCTCTCTCTCTCTCTCTCAGTCTCTGCAATAGAGTGATTAAGTTTGTGGGCAGCAATTACAGCCTGCTTTTATAGGTATTTGCACATGTGCATGTGATGGCCTCTGCACCAATTGGTGGCCACCATTTGCTACTTGCATGCATCCTGCTGTGTGGTAATTGCAGTAATCATTGTCAAAGCAACCCAATGCTATAAATTGCTAACTCAGGTAGGCATAGCCCTTTCAGCTTTCCAAAATGGGGATCATGCTTGTTTGCTGTAGACATTGTTGTTTAAGTCAGAAGATTGTTATAGTTCTTATATCTGAAGCCAGGGGTGTAGCCAGTGATTTGAATGTTGTACTCAGACCAGAATGTTGCTGCTTCCAGTACACATTTGTCAGTGTAGAATTGTACTCACCCCTCCAAATGCTAACAAAAGATACATGGGAGTGTGTACTTTCTTTTCTAATTATACAATTAACTGCCATACAAAAGTAGTTATTGAGATGTACTTTTTTGGCACATGAACTGTTTGTGAACTGCTATACTGTGAATATTAATTTACTCACTTCTGAACAGTTTGTGCTTTTTTAGTGTTGACATTAGCACAGGCTGCTCAAGAAAACTGGACCAATTTCAGTACTGAGTATGCCTACCTGCATCCTTGGCAGACCCTGAACACACAGGTATATTGTACATTTGGGCAGGGGTGCAGAAGTACAGAGAGCATTATGTATTATTGTGTGAATTTTATCTTGCTGGACTTAAAGGGTTGCTGTGTACCTGTTAGTTTATCAAGGCAAGTAGTCTGTCTGCGTAGCTCCCAACTGTGGACCTAACCAGTTGGTATCCAGAGGTTAGCCTGTTATTCTTTGTCTGTGCACCACACCGTTTTTTTCAGCACTGGAACAATGGCATTGTCACAGTTGGTTGCTACCAGTACATGGCTACATCCTTTGGTATTTCAGTGTTGTACTACTACATAAGGGTATGTTTCTGGAACTCCTTCCAAAGCTATTTGCACAGTGTGTAACAGCAGAAAAGCTGACATGCCTGTGTGTTTCTGCCTCTACCAGGCCTCTCAACCACTCAGGTACATATTTGAACAGACTCAGGGAAAAGTAGGTAAAAGTGAGGTACACCTTTAAAATATTAGAGGCATTAAGTTGAGACTTTGAGAGAACCAGAGCATATGGATTAATACACCTTTTCTGAAGTGCAAGCAGTGTCTAACTCTTACGTATTGTCATTATTCATTAAGTGTAATTCCCCACCTTTCTGCCTAACGTCAGTACTTTGCAGAGGGATTCAGAGGGACACAGCTAATATTTGTTTCGAAATTAGGGACATCCCTAAAAATTAGTCACAGTTGGGAAGTATGGCCTCTGCCCTAATCAGATATGCCAGTGTTTGTCCTGCTATGATACTGTGTGGGGGTTGTAAAGTGCTGCTGTAACATTATTTCCTGCTAGAATGGCTGCTTTTCTTTTCACAGTCATATAATGCAATTCCACAACAACTGCTGGTAAAGATCCACAGAACAAGATTTGTGTTATGGCATTCCTATTTTTTCTTTACATTCACTCATTCTGATGCATGCTATATTAATTTCAGCACCGACTTGTTGTATGTCTACAGTGGTTGAGTGGTATTTCATGCAATCTTGTGTGTACAAGGTCCGGGGTTCGAGACTGACAGAAGTGTTTTATTTTGCTGCTGAGCAGAACTAGGGCCCTGACATATAGAGTGACTAAGGCACTTTTAAGCAGTTGTAAGCGGGTTTGCGTGGGTTTGCACGATGCTTAGCAATGCTAAGCTAAGCACAAACAAGTGCACACTTGCGCAAACCCGCTAACTACTGCTTAATAGTGCTTACTCCCGCTAACCCCCGCGCTCATTTCTTTGAAAGAAAAGAAAATGGGGAGATAGGAAAGTGGTGAAAAAGGGGCACAAAGAGGGAAAGACAGTAGGGAAAACAGCTCAGGATGTGCAGGACGGGTGTAGGGAAGGTCCATAGCTGCCCATTTCTTTAACAGCAACAGCTGTGCATATGCAATAAATTTGGAGGGAAATATGAAACCTTCAACCCCTGTGAGAGGGGTGAGGACAACAAAGTATGTTGTACTACCAACTAAATATCAATTTATGTGTCCAGTGGACATGTGTGCAAAATGGGCAGCTATGTATGGGGCATAATTTTTAGGTTGGGAAGGTAAACAGACAAGGTAAACAAGATGCATACAGGGGCAGAATATGACACATGTGGTGGGTGAACACCATTGACGGCAAAGGATGTTTGGAAATTGCAAGCCCATGAGCCCACAGATGGCAACAGTGGAACTGAGATCCCCACCCATGGGCAGTCACCACTGCACCTTCACAGCCCAGAGGGTGGCTATGCTGGAGGCTGCGTAGGAGGGGCAGGCTCACTTGTGAATCGTGCCACTCATGCCTCAAGCTGACATACAGGATCAGTGACAGAATGCTCAATCTCCCTATGCACCACAGCCCGGACTATTCGGAGGGTGATAGGTGGCCCTCCTCTGACCACGCTTGCATGGGGGGATGAGCCCCATCCCCTGCAGTGCTTCCACCCAAAGGTGGCACAGGGCCATTGGAGGAGGAGGTCCCAGGCTGGGCACCGGACCTGCTGGTGCCAGGTGCCATCGCCAGCTGAGGTGGGACAGGTGGGTCCGCTGGGACCGGCCTTCCCATGTGTTCTATGTTTAGGAGGATTTAATGAAAATATGGGTTAGTAACAGTCAACAGCATTCCCAATTAGTTATAACAGCATGCAGAAGTATTCCCATTAACCCAACACACCAGAGTTCCAACAGTTGAACAGCAGGCATGACACATGCATATATAGAAGAACAGTGGACATTACAACAGCATGCAGGTTTAATTGATGGCAACAGGCCACCAATATTGTGGTATTTGAACAGACCACATGCATCACAATAAATGCAGATATTTATAAACCAATAGGACATATGTCCCAACAAATGTTTTGAGATTAGACATACCCATTGAGGTGTGGAATTGCATTTTTATGCACATACAGTAGGGTGGAAAATGATAGCTCCATTAACAACTTATATATCCTTCTCATTTACACTACATTCCTATTAACTGCAGTTATATGTCCACCACATGTATTATTACACTACCCAATTGTCCTTAAATTGGGAAATGGGTTTTGCTAGATCTTTATATACATGGGCTGTATCTGACATACAAACTGTCCGGGATGCAGATGTTACTGCTACATATTTTATGAGTTGCTCAGACACACTACTGCTGAGATGGTACACTGACAGCTATATTTTCCTATACTTATCTTGATATGTTTAGGTGAAATTATCAGTTATATGTTAACAGCTCCCTACATTTCTGCCAGCACAATGACATTTCTGGGGAACACAATACCAAGCTACTCATGTGCCAGATTAACCTGTACATGCTGAGCATGAACCAACAGTTGAGGACTGTAAATATGCTTAAAAGCTACTGGCACTCCCTTCATCCACTTTACATGGCCCTACCCAAGTGTGTGTTAACAGCGCTTAATACAACAGTATTATTTCTATAATGCAAGAGTACAACAACATATCAAAGAAAATGACACAGACACACTCCAGGAATTATACCTTTATTAAAGACTTAAAACACTTTTCTAGAGGCTCTCTCATTTATTTTATATAACAGTACATGCAGAATAATTATCAGAGAATTATTATACCTTTATTTATTGTGTTAAAACACTTTTTTCAGGCTCTCTCATTTATTTTATATAACAGTATAAGCAGAATAATTACTAACCTGCCTGGTGGTGCAGCCTTAGCAGCCTATCTGCATAGGCTTGCTGATTCGCAGTATGGACACCTACAGCTGTGAAGTAAATGAAGTGATATTGAGACATACCTATCCATAGTAAACACTAGAATAGCAATTTTTACATAATTAATTCCATGGCTACTTACTCAGTAGTGGGGCATTTTCCATCTCATGGGCCTCCTGGATCCACTGGTCCAGTTGATCTGCCTTGCATCTCTTCAGGTCTGTGTGGTGGTGTCTGACCTGCTCACCAGTCCGAGGGACACCTGTGGCACTGGTGAGTTCATGAGCTAGATGGTCCCAGGCTTCTGCTTTGTATTGGGTGCCCTGATACTGGCCCCACAGGAGTCTATCCTCATGATTATGGACAAGGAGCCAAACCATTACCTTTGACTCCTCAGTGCCCCAACGTTGCACTCGAAAACAAGAACCCTCTCCAGCACCGGCCATTGCTGCCTACAGATGGGAGCTACAACCAGTTATGGCAAGTATTCCCACCTATGGAGCTTAAATATGCATCATTTCCCACACTTGTCTGTGATTGGCCAGTTTTGAAAAAACTCAGCTGAAGGCACACCTGCTTAGCAATGGGTAAACTTCCATTGATATGTATGAGTGTGTTGAAAGTGCATTCTTATGAAAAGCTGTCATGGCTTAGTGGTTCAGTACTGTGATTATGGTGCACAGAATCCCGGGTTCGAGGCCTGTCATTGCTTTTTATTTTACTACTGGCCAGACCGGCTAGGAGGTGTGGCTGTGTTTAGCCGACTTTCCTCAACTTTGCCCGATGTTGCTCTATTTTGCTCTACGTTGCCCGACATTGCTCGGCGTTGCTCTACATTGCTCGTCATTGCCCGACATTGCGCTGGTTAGCGCAGTGCGCAGCTATGTGCAAACATGTTCTGTATGCGCTAGTTTGTGCGATGCGCAGCTCCACGCAAAGCTATTGAGCTAGTTTGCACAATGCTCAGCTTCGAGCAATTACATTTAAATATGCTTAATACTGGTAAACTTTGTTTAGCAGTGCTTCACATTGCTTAAGATATGTTACTTATGCATACATCAGTATGCATAACCATTTCACCCTCTGATATATATATATATATATATATATATATATATATATATAATTCGTTCACTACTACATAGGCCATTTCAATACTTTTTACTAAAATTTAAATGATAAATGATGTCAGGAATTATTATTATATACAGATTTCCAACAGAAAATAGGGGAGTGGTGGGATTTGAACCGGGAATGCCTACTCTTTGTGCGAATGCTCTACCACTACGCTATCTTGCTTAATTTGCATATAAGTTTCTTATTATCCACTTCAGTGTCTAAACTGCTAACTGTAGCTTAGCAATGGGCAAACACACGCAAACACACGCAAATACGGGCAGCTATATCAGGAATAATAAAAAAAAAATAAAAGTTTTACATTTTATAATTGTACAGGGGTTTAGAATGTGGGGGAGTGTAGTGTTGGGTATGTACACATTTCAGCGGACTTGCTCATGTTAGTTGATATTTCCCGATTGAGAGACTTGCAGGGGCGTGGATTTTTGGACTGCTCGGCAGTCCGACATGCACCCTGCACTCGTGCACGCTCCGTGTTAGCCTTAGAGTTGAGGCAGCACTCCCTCATTAATATGCATGGTGCGCTGCCGTCTTACTCTTAGACTGGCATTTCTGTGTAAGATTAATTTAGTCTTACATGGATGATTAGTGAATCCTTGGTCTTATCCATTCCTAAATGACCATCCAAAAAGTGTCTATCTTCATTCCATGTACTATAAAAGTCTTTTAACTAAGAACTGGCACAGTATCTGTACTCTGTCTTTTGACATGCTGTCATTTCTTAGTTCAGAGGTTTCTTGCCACTAGGCAAGACATTTTTTCAAGAGTTGGTAGTAACACAAGCACTTTATCATCCTAGTTTGATTTGTCTAAGATGAACTCTTTTGTTATATGCTTTATGAACACAGTCCATGGGTTATCTTACGATAAGCATTATAGTTCTTAACCAGTCCTACAGGTCTGAAAAATATGCTATCACATGTTTAAGTACATGATTTCTCCTTCCATGTATTACTGTCTATATCTAGCAAGCCTCAGGTATGTATGTATGTATGTCATATTGTAGCTCAAATGTGTAAATGCAGTTCAAGCTTAAGGCATTTTTCTTGCAGCAAAAACAAGATAAGGAAGCAGTTTCTCCCCTCCACTAATACAGGTTTATAACATGGATTAAAAAGTTTTATTAAACTGTCCATAACTGTTCACCTTAAAAACATGACAGATTTCATTCATAACACAGGACATGTATGGGGTGCCCTGCTCAGTAAGAATTTCATAAGAAATTCCTACCCTATAAAAAGCAGTTCTAGTTATTTTGCTATGGCCTTGGCATTAACTAGTTTGAAAGGCACTACCTCAGGAACTTGTGTAGCATAACCAGTAATTGTAGAATATGTCAATGGCCCTTACTTAGTTTTACATGCAGACCAGCAACATCCATCATTGTGCATTCAAGTATGATATCCACAATGGGGAAGTGTATCAACAGGTTCTTAAATCCAGAATTGGGGTGCTGTCCATATACACTCTTGGTAGACAACACAAAAGTTCCATATGTCCTTCACAATAAAATACTACACACACTTAGTCTCTTTCCTTTCCTATTCGTAAATCAGTACCCATAATGTGGCTGTGTGCTAAGTTTTCTAAGATGTCTTTAAACTTATAACTGCACATTCTCTGTTCTCTGTATTTTGTTACCCTGCAAAATAGGTCATTTTTATTTCAAAGTAAAAATATGAAGTTGGTGTGTTCTAGTCTTTGGTTTCCCATCTAGTCTAGGTTTTCTCTAGCACTACTGCATGTATAGTCTTGTAGAAGAAGCCTCCTGTTTAGGCATTGTTGGAAGCATAGACATATGAAAGGTAAATGCTAGGTCTCATTTGGCATTTGAACCCAAGACCTCCATCCTTCTATAATTGAACCAGGACCACTGGGCTAATGAGACCCCCTAGAGCAGTAGGTGCTGAGTTTTCCATTAAGAGACTTTTTTTTTCTTTCAGCTGTGTAACCCCTAGCTAAGTGATTATAGTCATGATCCTAGGCACACTGCTGCATCAAGAGAGTTAAGTGCTGCGATGCATTTGCATTGTTTAATGTCATATTTATTTGGGCTTTTTTAATAAAAAACTTTGTAAACTTTTTATTCAGCCATGGCCTAAATAAATGTAGTGTGGTCCACCCTGACACCACTGTTGGCAGAGCAAGCACTGCATCTATTCTAAAGACTTAAGCCTTACCTGTGATATAAATAGGAACTGCTGGAGAGATAGTTATGTATCATAGAGACTACCATGTCTATGGAACAGGATCCCCATCCATCTGAAGAAGAGTTTCTCCCTAACCCAATTCAAGTGCAAATTTGACAGTTGGATGAGAAACCGCAAATCCATCCCTGGTTTGGCACCTATATCTCTAATGGACACAGCTAACCTGTAAATGGTTAATCTACCAGGCCCATGCTTAGACTTATTAAGGGTATTAGAACTTGTTAGAGATTTGGGATGCATGACTAGGCTTAAAAAGACCCCTGTGGTCATTAACCTAGTAAACATCTATGAACCTATGAATCCATAGACTGTAATGGGTGCACCTCTGTGCATGCGTGGCAGTGTGCCCATTAAAGTCTTTGGATGCACTTCATGCTTTTATACCATGTCACTGACGATAAAGTTTACTTTTAAGTCCAGTGCCATGATCATAGAGAAAGTAGGGATATAAAAAGCTTTTTCATTAGCAAAACCAGCTGTCTGACACCTTTCATAATGCTGCAAAAATGTTGTTTGGCACTTCGTACAGAACCTGGTGTAATGCAAAGGTAAGGAATTTTTTATGACCAAATCACTTTATGGTCAAATTGCAAACATAAACACATAAATGCTTAGAAGGCCTTCTGCTTAAGCCTTCTAGAATCATTTTATTATTTGACCTAATTGGACAATGGCTTTTGTTAGTGCAGCTGCAGTGACACCAACACAGAACCCTTGGATCCCAAATGAGAGCTAATGGCTTCTTTCCATAGTTGGGATCTACCAGTTTATGAACAGATCAACAGATGGTACAATGAAGCCCTTCCATGTTGCAAGGCAACAACAGAAAGATAAAGAAAATAGTTAGCAGACGCCATTCATAAGGGATGCCAGCAACAATCTGTTCACCTGTCTAGGAACATCAGATCAGATGGAAGGGGTAGTTTAAGAAGCTTTTGATGATTAAAACCCCACAGAATGTGTGCTGTCACTTTCACAGCCTAAGATGAAAGATGTACAAGAACTACCATAGATGAAGTATAAACAGCATTAAAAAAATTAAGTCAGGGAAAGAAGCATATTCCAAGGAAGCAATGGCGGACATGATTAGGATGTTGGGCATATCAGGGTAGAAATGGATCCTGAGGTTACGCATTGCAGTACAGAGTGAAAGAAATATCACAGATATAGACAGAATGACCATTCTTGTCCCAGTGGCCAGAACAATGGTGACATCCGCTACTGTGAAAAGTATAGAGGACTTCAACTGTCCTGTGTTTGTGAAAGTGATGGAAAGTTTGACTGATAACAGGATATGCAGAGCAATAGAAAGTAGGATGGAAGTTGAGCAGTTCTGATTTAAATCAGGATGCAATATATCCAACCTGATGTTTGCAATGAGTAGATAACGTAGAAGGATTGGGACATGGGCAAAAAGTCGAAATGACCATTCTTTGACTTATTCTTAGATAAAGTCACAAGAAAGCTGGTTCGGCAGTCCTGTGATGGAACAATATCAAGGAGGCTTTGGAGAATTAATGTTCACTGTGTACATGGATCCAAAGAAACAAGAATGAACAGTGTATGGATACACAGAGGGGCTGACAGTGGGATTGGCTACACATCCGTGTTAACCTGTGACCTCCATCATCTTCCTATTGCTGATGCACTGCATTAGCAAACAGGTTGGATAGGATATAGCAATAAAGCTGCTGCATGCAGATGATTTGGTACTAAAAGTAGACTTTGGAGAGGATCTAATGATAAGGAACTGCAGTGCAAAACAACTGGCACATGGGATGAAATATTACAAACAAGTCAGTGGGCATGGCAGGAAATGGGGAAATCAGAAGAATTTCAAAACTGACAGTGAATATTAAATGGTGAAACAGGGTAATCACTTCATATATCTTGAAAGTATGGTGAATGAGGAGGTCACAACTAAAATCAGAAGTTCTGCAGCCAGCTAGCACAAAATGCCTGGGATAATATGTGACAGAAGAATGGCAAAGGATATGAAAAATAAGATATACAGAACAATGGTTTGGGTAGTGCTTTGATATGGCACACAAATCTGGACAGTGAAGGCAGAACTCATAAGGAAGTTTGAGGTGATGGAGATGAAGTGTCTGAGATGTATAGTAGGATACACAATGTGGGACAGACAATGAAACGAGGACTTCAGAGCAGAAGCCAAAGTTGCCAGTATTGTAGTGAAGGCCAAGGACAGTGGACAGCATGTGTTTTGTTGCATGTGCAGGAAAGTAGAAGATGATTTGTAAAGATTTGGCAGAGACAGGAAGAAGGCAGGAGGAAATGCATATGCTCAGCCAAGAGTTGGACAAATTCATGGAAGAAGACCTGTGACAGCTCAACATGTCTGTCAGAGAAGATATGATGGTGGCTATGAATTGAAAGCAGTAGTGACCATTGACACTATAGCTTGTTTCCGTGTAAAAATGGGAAAATGGGGTTTGATGATGATTCCACAGTCTCTGCACTCACATCTCTTATTGTGTTCTTAACTACACTCATTTCCCTGTCAGTTTCCACAATGGCTTTTCTTATTACTTTAAAAACTGGTAACTTATGAAAAGGCTTACTATTAGATTTACCTATCCCTTCACCCCAGAGAAAAATGTTAGCTCCTTTATGTGTCTTCTCTCTCAGCATCTTCTACCTTAATGGGGATATTCATCCATCTGTGTGTGTGTGGGGGGGGGGGGGACCCAAGGTGATATTTATACTGGCAAGAGCATCAGTGAGCTTCTGCTGAAACAAAATAAAAGATGTAATTTCTTGTAATAGAAAAATGTCTGCATAGATCGTGATATGAGGATGTTTTTCTGGCAACTGACAATTAACAAATTGCCAGTTAGAGGTGCAATGAAGTGCAAGCAGTTTGAGAAAAGAAGTTATTTTTTTTTTGGCAGTGAAATGACATCTGACACTTTTTCCTACAATATGATAGGGTAAGAATATTTGTGGGAATTAGTGATGATATATGGAAACAAGAAGGTCTTCAAATTGTTAGCATGGGCATGGTATTATATGGGCTTCAGGAATCAGCAATTGTAAATGGGAGATAATAGATAACTGCATTCATCATGTTTGGCATCTATAGAGAGCTAGACGTAATGAGGTGTCAAAGAAATGAGACGAGTTTGGAAATAGAAGTAACATGAGTGAAAGGAATGAGTGTAAATCATCTGCTGTACGTTTTGTTTGTACTCCTTTAATACTTTTAATCTTTAATTTTTACTGTTCTCCATAGTTTATGAAAAATGAAGAGAGTAAGAGGCAGTATGTGTTTTATAATAATGTTAAATGTTTATTAAATTGCAAATGAAAGTGATGTTTTTGATTGAAATAAAGAACCTTTACAGTTTTTGATGAGTGCCCCTGGATCTTTTACATTAACTAGAGCTACTAACTTCTCAGGCAGATGGAACTAGATTAACATCTTGTTCAGAGGACATTGCACTCATAAGAGCATCCACGCCTCCTCCACTTAGACTGCACTGTAGTTTCAGTACTATAAGATGAATTCAATCACCCAATGTGGGAATGGAATCCACGACAAATTCAACATTCTCATATTCTATAGGTTCACATTTAACAGACATGCTTTTGGATATAGTTGGATGGCTTAGCAGTCTTTGCCGGTACAGTATTGTTGGTACTAAATGTAGTACCTGGATACATGCTCTGTTCCAGAACATTTAGGACAATCAGGCATAGTATTGTTGTCTCTACCTATACAGTATTTGTTTTAGCAATAACCGATGAGTAGGTGTGGCATATTGAAGATTTAGCCACAGATGGCATGGTTTGATCACAATAACAAAGTCCAAGTGGTTAAACAAAGCTGACTGTGGGTAAATCTTCAATATACCTATACCCACAAGTCGGTTATTGCTATTATACAATGACATTACTTAAGAAAGAAATGACTTACTTTTCTTAAGTAAAGTCTTTGTATAATGGCACCCTGTTGTTTCCCTTGTTCTTGCTTTGTTGATGTACTGCGCATGCATACGGGACTTAACGTTCCTATGCCTGCACACGGTACATCAGTCCTGTTGAATTAAAATTACAGAGAAAAAAAATTCTCTGTCTGCTACCTTTTTTTTTTTTCTTTTTTTTTTTTAAGAGTAGCGATGAGGATAGAATCTCCATTGCTTCTGTGAGACAAAAATCTGGACATTCTGCAAAGCTTTGGACAGTTGAAAACTAGAAGAGTCTGCTGAAATTTATGGAGGGACAGTATAAAAAAATAAGGAAAATCTGGTATGCTTCTGTCCTTTTGTTTTCAGAATGTATTCAGTTTGTTTTCCTTTCCTTTTTGTGCTGTCCCTCCAGAGCATATTCAAATACAAAAAGTCTGGCCACTGAATAGTACTTTAGTGGCTGGACTTTTTTTCAGTTGGTATAAGCTCAATTTACAAGGGCCACACTGGTTGGGCTGACCAATCAGTGTGCACGTTTTTTTACAGTAACAAACTACCATTGAATAATTAGCTATACGTCCTAGTTTAGAGCATTTTGTCTTGCTTCAGCTGAGCAATATGGAGCAGTAATACATTCTAAGTAGTGCATGTATTTATATAACATCCACTGGCTTTAAGCTTTATATGGCAAGACAGTGTCTTTCAGTTTCTCTTTATCCTAGTTACTAGCAATACAATCTCTTACCATACCATAATGAAATACAGACCCTCCATTCAATATCCATGGCCTATGATTCATGTTTAAACAAACTGGAGTTACTCTCTGTTGAATCTAGCACTATTTTTCTTGGGTAGTACAACTATCCATCTATAAAATGCAAAACTTTCAATACTACAAAAAAGAGTCTACAACACTTTCGAAATGTTATCAATGGAAACTCAAACTTCTAGATGTGATTTTTTTTTTACTTTTCAACTTACGAAATAAGAATAGTGGATAGTTTTCACACAGTGATATGACCCCATTTCACTACACATGTGCCTCATCACTGATGTGATCCAACCATAGTTCAGTAGTATTTAACATAAGGAACAAACTCAACCTCCATACAAACTCTCCAACCTTAAGAAAGTATTCAAAGATGAATCTACAACATCTAGATAATGATCTCTTGCAGTTTAAGAAATTCCTCCCCATGGTGACCTAGTAGAAATCAATATATTTAAGGATAGCGCTAGTCACACTTTAATGCATGCAAAGAAACATCAGTTGCCTATCAGAAACAATTACAATGCTTTGTTTAGGAATCAAAAACCCTTACTAGGGAACCTTTGTGTGTGTGTGTGTGTGTGTGTGTGTGTGTGTGTGTGTGTGTGTGTGTGTGTGTGTGTGTGTGTGTGTGTGTGTGTGTGTGTGTGTGTGTGTGTGTGTGTGTGTGTGTGTGTGTGTGTGTGTGTGTGTGTGTGTGTGTGTGTGTGTGTGTGTGTGCGTGTGTGTGTGTGTGCATGTATATGTAAAACTAAATATATACAAATTATACTAAGCTATATAAAAAGGAGGACAATATTCACTTGAGAAAGAAATGGAACAATGACACTTCAAATGTGAGCTTAAGAGGTTAAGCAGAGAAATTAACACAAAATAAAATTCTATGAGGACAAATATGAAACCAAAATATTGACATCTGTATTATCTTAGAAATCTTAGGAAGAATACCAACACTACACTGAAGTGAATCATTGCATCAATACCTACTCTTTCCCTGAGATCATCACAAACATACTTTACCCTTGCTGCCCCATGTTTTCCCCTTCCATGACATCAGGCGTGTACCCACCCATAGATCAACTTGGATTATACCCTAACAGCACTGTCGAAAACTAAGAATACTATTTTTATGAGTCAAAGCAATGTGACTGGATGTTTTGTGTCAGAATGAAGCACAGTCTCAACTTGCTACTAAATCTCTTTGACCTCTGTCTTAAAAATGACGTTGTGCTATAGGTGGGAGAACAACTATGGTCCCTTTCCACAATGGTTGATCATTACTGGTCCTGTCAGCTACATACCAACAATCCTTAGCCAGCTTAATTTGTAACATATTGAATTACATCATTATATGACTAATATATAAAGAAATTAGCAGTTGATAGTCACTGGACCCAAAGTAGTTTGGGTTTATAAATTAAATATCATAGGTTCATAGGTTCATACTAGGCTATCTGCCCGAGGGCATTTATAAGCCTAGCCCATAGTTTTGTGGCTTACGCCACCCCTTTAGTTTGGAGAAACTATGCCCATTATTTTGCAGTGCCTCTGTCGAGCAGTGACACTGAGGTAACCCCTGGGGTGTATCTGCGATCTCCCATCCATTGGTCAAGATTCCTCTTGAACAAGGCCAGCGAGGTGCTCTGCCTCACATAAACCGGGATTTTGTTCCACAGCATAGGGAGTCTTTGGGTGATGAATCTATCCCTCCAGCATGTCCTATTAATAACCGTGTCGAGGTTTAAGTCTCCCGCCCTTGTGGCTCTCAGGGATCTAGATTTTTTGAGATGAAGCATGTTCATCAAATCTGGGTTTGACATGGCCTTGTATGTCAGGCACAGGTCACCTCTGAGCAAGCGGTAAGCAACTGAATATAACTGGAGTTCTTTTAGTCGGGCAGCATAAGACAGATTTTTGAGACCCTTTATCCTTTTGGTGAGGAACTTTTGTGGCCTCTCCAGCTGCTGCAAGTGTCGGGTCAGATACATTCCGAATGGGGCATTGTACTCAATCATTGGTCTGATGAGTGATGAGTATAAGGAGACTATGACCTCCCTTGATCTAGATGTGAATCCCTTCATGATAAGGTGGGCAATGTAGAAGGTCTTCCTAACTACTTTAGCAATATGAGTGTCGAATGAAAGGCTACTGTCAACCTGGGTTCCCAGGTCCCTGATAACTTCTTCTGTGATCAGGGGATTGCCACCTATATGGTAGCTAGGGGTAACCTTGTTTTCCCGAAGGGTATGACTATGCATTTCTTGGCATTTAACTTTAAGCCATGGCTCTGGCACCAGTTATCCATTTCTGTGAGACCCTTCTGAAGGATATCTGTGTCAGATGTGTTTTCGACTACGGCCCAGTTTGCAGTCATCTGCAAACTTTGTCAGCCATAACCCTCCTGTGTTTGCTTGTACTTCAGAAAAGTAGATGCCAAACAAGAGTGGGCCCAGGACTGAGCCCTGTGGGACACCACTTGTGACAGGCTTTGAGTCTGACATGGCACCAGCAACTCTGACCCTGTGGGTTCTGTCACTCAGCCAGTTTGCAACCCATCTTGTAATGTATGGGTTTACATTTAAGTTGATGAGTTTTCAATGATACCCGAGTGGGGTATTGTATCGAAAGCCTTCACCAGGTCTAGGTAGGCTGTATGGACTGCCTTTCCTCGTCAATGGCCTTGGTGACTGTTTGAATAAGTCAACCAAGTTTAAAGGCATGATCTGCCCTTGACAAAGCCAAACTGGGTTGGATCCAAAGTCTGCAAATTCCCTATGTCTTTATTTATGAGATCCATTATGATCCTCTCCATGGCTTTACAGATAAGGCTTGTCAAGCTAATGGGACGGTAATTTCCAGGGTCGGTGGAGGCACCGCCTTTGTGGAGTGGGACCACAGTCGCTGTGCGCCACTCCTGGAGTGCGTATCCGAGGTGAGACTAAGATTAAACAGCTGTCCTAACTGTGAGTTTAATTCCTCATTGAGTTCATGGAGCACACAGCCGGGGACACCATCAGGTCCCATGGATGCTGTGTTCTTTGCCTTGGAGAGAGCAGTTCTCACCTGGGCGTTAGAGATGTTTGGGGCTACAATCATTTGGTATAGATATCTCTCCTTTAGGGGAGAAGTTTGCACTGAACCTGTCAGCCAGTATGTTGGCAATGTCTGTAGGATCAGTAATCTTCACATCATTTTGAACTAATTCTGAGCATATCTGGGAGTTTCCTCCTAGGTTTCTGACATAGCTAAAGAATGCCTTATGGTTGTCTTTAGAGTCCTTAGCTATTTTTTCTCAAAATTAGCTTTGGATGATTTTATGAGGGCTCTTAGCTTTTTACTTATAGTGATCAGCGGTGTCTTACCTTTTAAGGATTTTGCTCTATCTTGTAGTAGCTTTCTCCTTTTGTTGTAGAGTTTGTTTATGGCTGGGGTCCACCAGACTGGGCTTGCCTTTGGTACAAAGAGTCTTTGTTTTGCTTGGGATTGCCTGATCCATGCAGCCCTGTAGGTGCTGGTAGAAGGCATTTGTAAGTGATTCAGCGGTTTTGAGTAATGTTTACACCGGCTCGGGGGCCTTAAAGGAGACCACACTAGTCTTTAGAAGTGTGAAGTCGGCTTTCGAGAAGTTCTTTACTGTGGTCTTTTCATTTCGGTGGGGGCGGGATGAGGACCTCCAGCGAGATTAGTTTGTGATCTGATCTCACCAGTGAGGGGTATACTTCGGTGTTGAACATTGTGCTCCCATGTTCGTGATGATGAGATCAAGTATGTTTTCTCCTCTTGTGAGGATGGTGACTAGTTGTTCCATGGCATTTGAGTTTATGAATTCCAGGAACTTTTGGGCTAGAGTGTTTGGGCTTGAGTAGTGTTCCCAGTCTATATTAGGGTAGTTGAAGTCACCTAGTATGATGGTGTTCAGAGATACATTTATCCCCTCCAGTGTTTTCAGGAAGGCCATGTGAGGTTCCTGAGTTTGCGAGGGTGGCCTGTAACATGCTACAAATTGCAGAGCAGTCTTGCCTATGGTTAATTGCACCTGGATGGTTTCCGATGCATCGTGCATTGCCACCAACCTGGAGGTGTGGGTGTCCTTGATGAATATGGATACCCCCCCTCCTTTCTTGGTATTGTCCAGATTTTGGGGCCAGAACGCATGATATGAGGTAAAACCTGATAGTGCTGGGGTGCTCTCAGGAGCCTTGAACCAGGTTTCTGTCACAGCACAGACATCGATGTTCTCCATACTGAGAAGGGCCTTGAGTGCGTGCATCTTGAGGTTGAGACTTCTGGCATTGAGCAGCATTACCCTTAGTTTTTTTTCTTTGTTGTGTTCTAGGGTGGTAGGTTTAGAATTTGAGCCTTGCCTAAAAAAGGCACTAGGGGGGTGGCAAGAGCCTTAGCCAAAATCCGGAATCCCAGGGATGACAGGTGCAAGCCGTCCCTTGCTTGTCCAGCATGTCATCCCAGGCAGACAGACATTGGATCCCCTTTGAATGACACCAGAGTTTAAGCAAATTGTTAAAGCTGATCATCTTATCTCTGTATTGTGGCATCATTCTTGGTGAAGGTAGGATACTGCTCAAGGTCAGGGTCATACCTGCTTGGGCTACATAATCAGAGAGCTCCTCTATGTCTCTTTTCATGTAGTCCAAGGAGGTACGTCTCAGGTCGTTTACACCAGCGTGGACAATGATTGAGTCATACTTGTACCTGCTGTTGAGAGACCTGAGTGCATGCGTTATGTGGTGGATTCTAGCACCCGACAGGCAGCTTACTGTGACCTTCTCCTTACTCAGTCTGGTGAGTGGGACGTCAGTGTGTCTGACTATGGAGTCACCAATGACTAGTGTGTCTGGCATTGTGTTTGGCCTTAAGGGCTGTGACTGCTTGACACTCTGACTGTGTGGTCTATGTGCTGCAGGTGTTGTGTTCTGAGGTGGTAGTTGTTTGGGTGTCTGCTTTGGTGGCCTCTGCTGTTTTGGTAGATTTTTTATCAGAGCCTCCGAGTATGTCTTTGTGTGTTTATGTGTATGATTTGAGGTTGTGATGGTATTATGTGAGACTGGGTCTATAGTGTGTGTGGTTACCTTCTCCTCCTGTCTGGTCTTGCCAGTCCTATGTTGAGAGAGCTCAGCCTCCAGTTTGGCCATATAGTTGCATCTCTCTCATGTATTTGTGTTTTGTGGGAGGAGGAGAGGGTTGTCTGTGTACATGAGGCAATTGTAACATTGCCTCAATATTCCCAGGTTCACCAGCTGAGCAGGAGAGGATATTAGCAACTGATTCCCTCGACATGCTAGAAGGAATAGAAAGAAAAAACTTAAAAAAAGGTTCTGGGGGATGTGGGTGACCGAGAAATGGGGTTTGCTTTTTTGGGGTACTTTCTATAACAAGAGTGCTGTATCGAGGTGATAAGTACAGTAGGAGCAAGTGCTTGGCTATACAGATAGAGAATAGTCTACTTGGGAGTCAAGTAGAGATAATTTATAGTTATAGGATACACTAAATAGAACCGTAGTATACTTTGAGGAAGGTAGTTTTAAGGGAAAATTTGAAGAGTGGACTTTAGGTAGCCCTAATAGTTTAAACCTGATGAACCGGCGCTGCCCTAGTGTGCAACGGTAGCAGCTCCATGCTAAATCGCGCTAATGCGTGCTAAAGCGTGCTTTATAGCAGAGGGCTGGAAAAGACAGGAAATGACCCAAAATGGCCAATAAACTACAAGTTACTGCCTTAAACCACTCCTCTGAGGACAAACAGGCAGCTCAGTACTCCCCGCTCTCACTGGTGAGTAAAGAAACTTCCCCCTGACCAAACAAGGAAAATGGAGAAACACAGGAACCAAGACAAAGCCCAGGGATCAGCAAATCTGATCACTGGAACAAACTATTAGGAAAGTATGGAAAACATGAGTATTTTTTTTGAAGTTTTTTTTCAGATAGGCAGAAAATACAATAAATGCTGTGTTTTTTGACTAATTGCTATCAAAAGCTAGTACACTTGAGTGTATTAGCCTGTTGTTTAACTTTTAAGCAAAACTTAAACAAGCAAGTGCAACAAACAATTCAAGCTATTAAAAACAGTAAAAACAGGTAATAACAGAATAAAACAGGCAGAAATAGCAATCGAAAGGCTTAAAAAGTCAAAAATGCAGAAAAAAATACTTAGAATCTGGAAAGTTTGTCTTTTCTGGTCTCTGCTGCTCTAGGAACTCTGCTGGACACCACAAGGAGCTGTGCTGAGTTCTCTATAGCCAGAAAAGCCCGCCAAAGCATGCTTTATAGCAGGGGGCTGGAAAGACAGGAAATGACCCAAAATGGCCAATAAACTACAAGTTACTGCCTTAAACCACTCCTCTAAGGACAAACAGGCAGCTCAGTACTCCCCACTCTCACTGGTGAGTAAAGAAACTTCCCCCTGACCAAACAAGGAAAATGGAGAAACACAGGAACCAAGACAAAGCCCAGGGATCAGCAAATCTGATCACTGGAACAAACTATTAGGAAAGTATGGAAAACAAGAGTATTTTTTTTTCAAGTTTTTTTTTTTCAGATAGGCAGAAAATACAATAAATGCTGTGTTTTTCGACTAATTGCTGTCAAAAGCTAGTACACTTGAGTGTATTAGCCTGTTGTTTAACTTTTAAGCAAAACTTAAACAAGCAAGTGCAACAAACAATTCAAGCTACTAAAAACAGTAAAAACAGGTAATAACAGAATAAAACAGGCAGAAATAGCAGTCGAAAGGCTTAAAAAGTCAGAAATGCAGAAAAAAATACTTAGAATCTGGAAAGTTTGTCTTTTCTGGTCTCTGCTGCTCTAGGAACTCTGCTGGACACCACGAGGAGCTGTGCTGAGTTCTCTATAGCCAGAAAAGCCCGCCAAAGCATGCTTTATAGCAGGGGGCTGGAAAGACAGGAAATGACCCAAAATGGCCAATAAACTACAAGTTACTGCCTTAAACCACTCCTCTGAGGACAAACAGGCAGCTCAGTACTCCCCACTCTCACTGGTGAGTAAAGAAACTTCCCCCTGACCAAACAAGGAAAATGGAGAAACACAGGAACCAAGACAAAGCCCAGGGATCAGCAAATCTGATCACTGGAACAACTATTAGGAAAGTATGGAAAACAAGAGTATTTTTTTTTTCAAGTTTTTTTTCAGATAGGCTGAAAATACAATAAATGCTGTGTTTTTGACTAATTGCTGTCAAAAGCTAGTACACTTGAGTGTATTAGCCTGTTGTTTAACTTTTAAGCAAAACTTAAACAAGCAAGTGCAACAAACAATTCAAGCTATTAAAAACAGTAAAACAGGTAATAACAGAATAAAACAGGCAGAAATAGCAATCGCAAGGCTTAAAAAGTCGAAAATGCAGAAAAAAATACTTAGAATCTGGAAAGTTTGTCTTTTCTGGTCTCTGCTGCTCTAGGAACTCTGCTGGACACCACGAGGAGCTGTGCTGAGTTCTCTATAGCCAGAAAAGCCCGCCAAAGCATGCTTTATAGCAGGGGGCTGGAAAAGACAGGAAATGACCCAAAATGGCCAATAGACTACAAGTTACTGCCTTAAACCACTCCTCTAAGGACAAACAGGCAGCTCAGTACTCCCCACTCTCACTGGTGAGTAAAGAAACTTCCCCCTGACCAAACAAGGAAAATGGAGAAACACAGGAACCAAGACAAAGCCCAGGGATCAGCAAATCTGATCACTGGAACAAACTATTAGGAAAGTATGGAAAACAAGAGTATTTTTTTTTTCAAGTTTTTTTTTTCAGATAGGCAGAAAATACAATAAATGCTGTGTGTTTCGACTAATTGCTATCAAAAGCTAGTACACTTGAGTGTATTAGCCTGTTGTTTAACTTTTAAGCAAAACTTAAACAAGCAAGTGCAACAAACAATTCAAGCTATTAAAAACAGTAAAAACAGGTAATAACAGAATAAAACAGGCAGAAATAGCAATCGAAAGGCTTAAAAAGTCGAAAATGCAGAAAAAAATACTTAGAATCTGGAAAGTTTGTCTTTTCTGGTTTCTGCTGCTCTAGGAACTCTGCTGGACACCACGAGGAGCTGTGCTGAGTTCTCTATAGCCAGAAAAGCCCGCCAAAGCGTGCTTTATAGCAGGGGGCTGGAAAAGACAGGAAATTACCCAAAATGGCCAATAAACTACAAGTTACTACCTTAAACCACTCCTCTGAGGACAAACAGGCAGCTCAGTACTCCCCACTCTCACTGGTGAGTAAAGAAACTTCCCCCTGACCAAACAAGGAAAATGGAGAAACACAGGAACCAAGACAAAGCCCAGGGATCAGCAAATCTGATCACTGGAACAAATTATTAGGAAAGTACCTCCTAAACTTAGTAGACATATTTGAAAATATCACTAAGTTATTGGATGGGAACAAATTAGTAGATGCCACTTATCTTGATCTGTCAGAGGCCATCAATACCATTCATCATTCTGCATTATTGGCAAACTAACTGTAAACCCTCATGTATCTTGTTGGATAGTGAAAAAACTCACTGGCAGAATTCAATCAATTAAGGCAGGCCATGCTGTTTTCTCAAAGGCCTGATACAAGTGTGGTCCCTCAGGGATCTTTGGTGGGGCAATTTCTGTTTTGTACTATCTTCTCTGAGGTTAAAGCTGATATTAGAGGTTTGTGGTTAACCAAGTGTGTAGATGACTAAAATGTAGGAGATATCATCAACTCTCCAGAAGTCTCTTAGATCCTCTAAGAGGCCAGAACATGTATAGACATATGGTACCCTGACTAGGGCCTAAAGCTAAATGCTAAATAATATAGTCGTGCGTCTTATGGAAAACATGAGAACCCATGCATATACCATAAAAATGACCCCTCCCCCTTTCAGTACTGACATGGTCATTAAGGAATGAGGCACTTTTATAGACAATTAGACAATGAATACTCCTTTGACCACAATCTTTCCACTGTTATCAGAAAGCCCTTATACACAGTCCAACTGATCATCAAAGATACATCTTTTAGGGCCAAGGAATTTATTACCCCTGTATTGAAAAACACCAGTTAAGCAATCTGTGCTTCATCCTAACCACCTGTTTTTCTTTTTCCCAGTGTTGTTTGATCAAGGACTTAATATAAGTAAGGAGTGAGATAAGAGAGGAATGAATAATTGCCCTCCTTTGAAAAAAATAAGTTCTGGTGATTTTTTACTCACCCTTTTTACAAGACTTCCATTCAGTAAGTTTACCTCAGAAGGTTTATTTTTAAAATGACTAACATCAGTTTTTTCCTAGTGGAGCTAAACTTCTCAGTGAGGCATTTATTAGTTTATTCAGAAAGAGTAAATGCATTTTATTTTAATGTCATCCTAATATTGTCATGTTGCTGAGATTGCTGTGTGTGTACAGGAAAATGTTACTTCTTTCCTTTTCATGTTTCTATAAATGGATGCTGTGGTAACTTGTAAAAGAGAGACTCAAGACATTTGTCACGCCAGTTTAATGACTAAATGTGTTTGATTTCTACACTTCCTGGAATAAAAATACTATAAAGCCGTTCCAGCACGACAGCTATACTAATCAGCTACATTTCTTTCCTGAACTTGAAAATCTGTCTGAACAATATACTTTTCTCAA